>NC_141535.1:203495000-203795000 GCF_021556685.1 Rattus norvegicus | reverse complement strand
AGAAATTACCCAGCAGTCTGGACAGTGACTCATCAAAACCAAGGTGAGGTCAAGCAAGCTACTTGGTGAGAGAGAAGGGCAGATCTTAACATTTCACCAACTCTTATCTCAACAGCATTTGACAGAAGGACAGCTGATAACCAGGTAGCAAGAGACATTCAAAGACAAAAAATTAAAAAATAAAAAAAAAGACCAGTAAGAACTCAGAGAACTGCTCTTGTTCACAAGGGTCTTCCTCCAGCATTTCCAAATGTCACACTACTTTTTTAAATTAAAATTCCTTCTTGACTGCCAAAGAGGATGTGGTTTAGCTAATCTTCACAAATGTTCTAGGGGATAAATTTACTTGTTTTTTCTAAGTTGAGATGAGATAGTCAAGGTTTAGACAAATTGGCTACTCCATTTTCATAAAGTCAGTATGCGGCATACAGTACAATTCTTCGTTTAAAACCACTGCCTAATGTTCATTCCATTTTCTCTCTGCCTTCCACATGAGACTATAATTATTTTTTTTCCATTTTTATTAAATTGAGTATTTCTTATTTACATTTCAAATGTTATTCCCTTTCCCAGTTTCCTGTCCATAAGCCTCCTAGCTCTTCCCCCTTTCCTTCTATATGAGTGTTCCCCTCCCTATCCACCTCCAATTACCGCCCCACCCCAACAATCCCCTATACTGGGGGTCCAACCTTGGCAGAACCAAGGGCTTCCCCTTCCACTGGTGCCCCAACAAAGCTATTCACTGCTACATATGCAGTTGGAGCCCTGGGTCAATCCATGTATAGTCTTTGGATAGTAGTTTAGTCCTTGGAAGCTCTGGTTGGTTGACATTGTTGTTTTTATGAGGTCACAAGCCCCTTCAGCTCTTTCAGTCCTTACTCTAATTCCTCCAATGGTGGTTCCATTCTCAGTTCAGTGGTTTGCTGCTAGCATTCACCTCTGTATTTGACATGTTCTGGCTGTGTCTCTCAGGAGAGATTTATATCTAGTTCCTGTCAACATGCACTTCCTAGCTTCATCCATATATCTAGTTTTGGTGGAGATATATATATATATATATATATATATATATATATATATATATATATATATATGCCACATGTGGGGCAGGCTCTGAATGGCTGTTCCTTCAGTCTCTGCTCTAAACTTTGCCTCCCTATCACCTCCTATGTATATTTTTGTTCGCCTTTTAAAGAAGGAGTAAAGCATCCTCATTTGCTCATCCTTCTTGAGTTTCATGTGGTCTGTGCATTGCATCCTGGGTAATTCAAGCATTTGGGCTAATATCCACTTATCAGTGAGTGCATACCAAGTGTGTTTTTCTGTGATTGGGTTACCTCATTCAGGATGATATTTTCTAGTTCCATCCATTTGCCTGCAAAACTCAGGATGTCCTTGTTCTTAATAGCTATGGCTACATTTTCTGTACCCATTCTTCTGTCGTGGGACATAAGGGTTCTTTCTAGCTTCTGGATATTTTAATAAGGCTGCTATGAACATAGTGGAGCATGTGCAACTTTTGGGTATATGCCCAGTAGAAGTATAGCTGGGTCCTCAGGTAGTTCAATGTCCAATTTTCTGAGGAACCTCCAGACTGATTTCCAGAGATGTTGTACCAGTTTGCAATCCCACCAACAATGGAAGAGAGTTCCTCTTTCTCCACATCCTCACCAGCATCTGTTGTCACCTGAGTTTTGATCTTAGCCATTCTAATTGGTGTAAGGCGGAATCTCAGGGTTGTTTTGATTTGCATTTCCCTGATGACTAAGGATATTGAACATTTCTTTAGGTGCTTCACAGCCATTTGGTATTCCTTAGGTGTGAATTTTTGTTTAGTTCTGTGCCCCATTTTTAATAGGGTCATTTGGCTCTCTGTAGTCTAACTTCTTGAATTCTTTGTATATATTGAATATTATCCCTCTATCAGATGTAGGATTGGTAAAGATCTTTTCCCAATCTGTTGGTTACCATTTTGTCCTAATGACAATGTCCTTTGCCTTCCAGAAGCTTTGCAGTTTAGTATAGTATGTTAATATAATACCTTGACTTAAATGCAGAAATTAAAAATCTTATAGAATTATTCTTGAAGCAGCAATTAAGAAATTTAGAAGTAGTATATCCAAAGTAAAAATAATATAAATTATGCTAGGGGAAAAATAAAGAAAAAGGGAATATAATTTTAACACTAAAATTTGTCTACTACACAATGATCTAATTTGTTAAACTCCTATATTGTTTCACAAAATAATTAGTAATAGCAATTTGAGTATATTAAACATCTTCAAAATGCATTTTCTGCTCTTTAAAGAGAATACAAAGAAAATTCAGAATATATTATCTCATATTTTCATGCTAAATTTTGTTTTTAAATTAATAACTTAACTTGATGTATAAGCAAGATTAGCAAAATGGCTTAGCAAGCAAAATCACATCCTGCTAAGCTTGAAGACTTGAAGTTATACTCTGGGACTCACACAGTGGAAGGAATCACACCCTGAAATTTGTATTCTGATCTCCACACATATACACAAACACAGAGTCACACATGTGCACATAAATAAATAAAATAAGTCATTTAATGCTATCAGCATACTTTTAAAAAAGTGAGTAGAATTAATTTATCTTACATGAAGGTTTATATAAAGTCATCATTTCCTTAGTAGTAACTATAGGATTATAAGATGAATTGTCTTGACCTCTCTTGGAGGAATACTGTAATTTGGCTTGTTTTTCATGAACTCTATCTGGGACATATTGAGATATTAATTTCCACAGATGGCACATAAGTCTAAGTATTTCATTTACTCAGTTGCCATTAAGGGCTTTTAACTGCGGTCCAGCATTGTACACACCAATCAAAAGTAGTGTCTTAAGTATTTACTATTCTAGTTTCCTTTTGCTTGACTTATTGTCCTGCTTGCATAACCTAAAGCCAAGTCAGAAAGATGAGATTTCAGAATTACACTGAGTAAGATATCAGGGAAAAAGTATATTAAAAACATAGAAATTTTTCTATAACTTCCATATTCACAAAAATATTTGTAAAATGAAAATGTTTACTTGGGATCATGTCAGAGATTAGGACTCTAAGAATAATAACCAAATTCTTAATTTCCATTCAGTTCATTCAAAGAAGAGTGGGGTAAGAGGATCGATTAGTGATGGCAATGGATATTACTGATCATATCTGAATACAATTAAGGAATTTATGCTATGTTATGTTATGAAAGCAAAAGAGAGACACAGAAAAAACCCAAAATGTAAAACTGAAGTAGAAACAAACAAACTATTAGTACCCAATAGCATAAATTTCATACCAAAATATCTTGTGTGTTCCTATTTCAAACACATTGTAAATGTTTAGAAGTTATGAAAATATGGAGTCTGTTATTTCAGATAAGTGACTTGCCTTCATCTATGTTATATATCACACAGCCAGCAAATACTAGTATTCAAATATACTAGAATGTATATTTTGAATGTACCAGCAAACTAAGCCCTGGAACTACTAATATAAAAATTTGTATTAAAATTATAAGCTTGTAAGCTTGCAGACTACTGAAGTGTTTTCATTTTGAAGTTTTCTGTTAGAATTTGCTCTTGCAGAAATGATATCCTAACTAGGCAACAGATAATTGTTACAAAATGACATAGTAGTTTGATAAAATTATTTGCGTAGAAGGGATGGATCAGTGTTTCTAAGTTAGGGACAAGAGAGGCATTTATTGCTCAGCCTGAAAACATGAAGAAGAATATGACCTTGAGAAATGTATATAGTTGTGAAGATACCGAGAGAATCACCAGTGTGTTAGGTGAGTACAGGTTGAATTTATTGGGTTTTAGATATTTATTATAGCACTGGGCAATATGATGATATTCCAAAACTTATAAAATATGTTGAAATCCTGTTATAGCACTATTGAGATACATCTACTAAATTAATATTTTATTGTGTTTTTTGACAAGAATAACTTATCTAGTAACTTATCTTAGTAATAATACCTACAATGTCATTGTGTATTTACTGTCCATGCCAACCTTGGAAGTCAATTTATGCCATCCATAAAGTAAATAAAACCACAGAAGCTTAGTTTCCACTTTAATCTGTACCCTGAAAAGGTATTTAAAATAGAATAAAAAATTCTTTTTTAGATAAATACCCTTTTTATTGGAAAGTAGTTTATCATACACTATACTCTGAGTAAGGTTCCATCTAACCCAGCTTCTCCCACTTCCTTACCCACTCAAGACCATCTCTTTTTTCCCTCTTTAGAACAAACACTAAAACAAATTAAAGCAACCATAATAAAGAAAAAATACTTATACACATACACACGAATAAAACACACACATAAAAACACAATATTGGAAACCATAGTATACAAAAGGACACAAAGATAAAATAAAATTCCCAAACAAAGCAACATGAAAGAGAAAAAACTAAAAAATACCAGTTAGTGTATTTTCTGTTATCTATCTACTTCAAAGCATCAGTCCTACCCCTAAATACAGTTAATATACCCACTGAGACGCCATTGGCCAGAAAAATTTTTTTTCCATTGCAATGATATTAATTAGACATAGCTTCTTGATTGGGGAAGGGACCCTTTGCCCACTTTCTTCATTTCACAGTGTTGGGAACCTATCTGCCTTGAACCTGTGTATATTGTCATGGTCTCCGTGAGTTCAAATCTACATCATTCCTGTCTGTAAGCCAATATTTCTTTGGAGTCATTCCTCATCTTTGGCTCTTAAAATCCTATCACCTCCTCTTCCACATAGCTCCCTGGTCTCCAAGGAATGGCTTAAAGAAAGACATCTTTTTAGAACTATGTGTTCCAAAATCTCCCACACTCTGCAAATTGTGCAGTTATGGGTCTTTGAGTTAGCTCTCATTTAATAGAAGAGGAGGCGTCTCTGATGATGGCTGAGCAAGGCGCTGATCTATGGGTATAATAGAATATCATTCAGTTATTTTGTAGCTATGTTCCCTCAACAGATCATTAGTATGAGGATTTTCCCAAGGGAAATATTATCTATTAATAGGTATTAATAAATATTATTAATAGATATACTAAGTTAAACCTGATGGAAAAACAGGAGTATATTGAAATACTTTACCTTTGGCCCCTCACTTATAAAATTACATAAACTTTTAACATTTTTATATTTAAATTGGTCCACCACTTATATAATATTATATAAACTTTTAGCATTCTTTTATGTTGTTACCACATATGTCCTCTAGACAACACTAAAGACACATAGAAACTTAGAAGATGAGAGTTTGGCATGTCTTATCTGAAGAGAGAATGAGAATTCTTTCTATACAAAATCATCATATATTTATTGAATAGCTTTTCTAAAAAATATATAAGGTTCTTTAAAAATGCAACAGGTTTTTAATTTTAACTTTATTTTACCCTGCATGTCTGTACACAATGTGGTGAATATGGAGGTCAGAGAAGAACTCTCTGCGAACAGAATTTTCTTTTTTCATTTTTTTAAATTTAATATTTTTTTCTTTTTTTAATTGGTTATATTTCTTTATTTACATTTTAAATGTTATTCCCTTTCCCGGTTTCCTGTCCATAAGCCCCCTATCCCCTCCCCCATAAGGGTGCCAATCTAACCCTCCTTACTGTCCCCCCATTCCCTTTATATCACACTCACTGCTCTCCTCCCAGGGGCGGTGGGGGGTGGGGGTTAGGTTATTCCTCTCCCACTGAGGCTAGACAAGGCAGCCCAGCTAGAACATCTGCCATATGCACGTGACAGTTTTGGGAATAGCTCGCGTTCCAGTTGTTTGGGACCCTCACAAAGGCCAAGCTACACATCCGCTACATATGTGCAGGGAGACCTAGGTCCAACCCCTTATATGTGCTTTGGTTGGTGGTTCAAACTCCGAGAACCTCAATGGTCCAGATTACTTGAATCTGTTCGGTTTCCTGTGGAGTTCTCATCCCCTTTGAGACACGCAATCCTTCCTCCTATTTTTCCATAAAAGTCCCTAAGCTCCATCCACTGTTTGACTGTGAGTACATCTGTCTGAATCAGCTGCAGGGTGGAGACTCTCAGAGCACTATATGCTCCTGTCTGCAAGCACAACAGAGTAGCATTAATAATGTTAGGGACTGGTGCCTGCCCCGTTGATTGTCTCAAGGTGGGCAGGTTATTGGTCGGACATTCCCTCTGACCCTGCTCAATTCTCCATGCCTGCATTTCTTGTAGACAGGATAAATTTTGGATCAAAAGTTTTGTGGGTGCGTTGGTGTCCCTATCACCCCACTGGGGTTCCTGCCTGGCGACAGGAGGTAGGCTCTTCAGGTTCCATGTCCCAAATGTAGTGAGTCACAACTAAAGACCCCCACTGATTCTTAGGCACCTCCTTTTATCCCTGGTTTCTGTCTCATCCTAGAGATGCCCCCAACCTCCTCAACCCCTTCAGTTTCAAATTCCCATTCCTTATCTATTTGCCTGTCCTTCCTGACACCTGATCCTGAAACCCCGATTCTTCTCGCAATCCTCCCACCCTCCATCTGCCTATTTTGACAATTTTATTCCCCCTTCTAAGTAAGATTCAAGTTTCCTCACTTGGGGTTTCCTTGTTCTTTAGAATCTTTGGGTCTGTGGAATTTAGCATTAGCTGTATTTTTTGACTAATATCCATTTATAAGTGAATTATATATACCATGCACGTCCTTTTGTGACTATGCTACCTCACTCAAGATGATAGTCTCAAGTTCCATCTATTTGCCTGCAAAATTCATGATGTCTTGGTTTTTAACAGGAGAATAGCGTTCCATTGTGTAGACGTACCACATTTCCTTTATCAACTCTTATTGATATAACTAACCAGGCAAGTGAAAGATCTGTATTGCAAGAAATGCAGGTCCCTGAAGAACAAAATTAAAGAAGATATAAGAAGATGGAAAGATCTCCCAGACCTGGAGAGATGGCTCAGCAGTTAAGAGCACTGACTGCCATTCCAAGGCCTTAAGTTCAATTGCCAACAACCACAGGGTGGCTGACAGCCATCTGTAATTGGATGGAATGTCCTGTTCACTGTGTCTGAAGACAGCAACAGTGTTCTCATATACATGAAATAAATAAAAATAAATCTTTTTTGGAGGTTCTATTTGTTGATTTTTGATCTTAGAGCACAAGCCATTGGTGTTCTATTCAGAAAATTTTGCCCAGTGCCCATGGCTCTTTCCTAATTTCTTCTATTAGTTTGAGTATATCTGGTTTTATGTGGATGTCCTTGATACACATGGACTTAAGCTTTGTACAGGGCAATAAGAATGGGTCAATTTGCATTCTCATACATGCTAACCTCCAGCTGAACCAGCACCATTTGTTGAAAATGCTCTTTTTTTCCACTGGATGGTTGTGGCTCCTTTATTAAAGATCAGGTGACAATAAGTATGTGGGTTCATTTCTGGATCTTCAATTCTATTCCAATGATATATCTCACTGATATATCTGCCTGTCTTTGTACCAATACCATACAGTTTTTTTTTTCTGGAGCTGAGGACCGAACCCAGGGCCTTGCGCTTGCCAGGCAAGCGCTCTACCACTGAGCTAAATCCCCAACCCAACTATACAGTTTTTATGACTATTGCCTAATATGTCAAATGCTTTCTCAGAATCTTATGAGATCATCATGTGGTTTTTGTCTTTGAGTTTGTTTACATAGTGGATTACATTGATGGATTCCTGAATATTGAACCATCCCTGTATTCCTGGGTACTACTTGATCATGTTGGATGATCGTTTTGATATGTTCTTGGATTTGGTTTGCAAAAATTTTATTGAGTCTTTTTGCAACAATATTCATAAGGGAGATTGGTCTGAAGTTCTCTTTATTTGTTGGGTCTTAGTGTGGTTTAAGTATAAGTGTAATTGTGGCTTCATTGAAGGAATTGGGTAGTGCTCTTCTGTTTCTGTTTTTGGAATAGTTTGGATAGAATTGGTATGAGGTCTTCTATAAAGGTGTGATAGAATTCTGCACTAAAGCCCTCTGGTCCTAGACTTTTTTTTGTTTGGGAGACTTTTATAAATGCTTTTATTTCTTTAGGAATTATGGGACAGTTCAGATTGTTTATCTGATCCTTATTTAACTTTGATACCTGTTATCTGTCTACAAAATTGTCCATTTCCTCCAGGTTTTCCAGTTTTGTTGAATATAGGCTTTTTGAATTTCCTCAGATTCTGTTATGTCTCCCTTTTCATTTCTGATTTTGTATAGTGGTTTACAATTGATTTCAATTACTTAATGCTTTATTAGAGACAGGTTTTCTACTTAAAATCAATGAGTGATTTCAGTGTGAATTGTCTGACAACTCACTGTCTTTTCAGTGCTCCGGCTCAGACAACTATACAAAACCATAGAAAATGGTAATAGAGTTAATATGAAAAGAGGAAGACTCCATTTACTTTAAATTCCCACCCTCGCCCTGCCAGCTCAGGGATTTCTAGTAAGACTGAATCTGGACAATATTTACAGGATTTGGCATTTCTAATTAATGCTTATGTTTAGGTAAATAAAGCTGGTGAGGGGCTGGAGAGATGGCTTAGTGGTTAAGAAATACTGTTCCTTTATAGAACATTTACGAACTCAAACCAGATTGCCTGGGTTCCTTAACAAGGGAGGACAATGATACCAGACAGATTATAGGCCTTACATGGAACAATTAGTCAAAAAATCTCATTCTTTATATATCCAAAACAATAATGCTGGAGACAATAATTTGGTATACAAGTCAATTTATAAATACAAGTGCTCAGTGTCCTCAATTCAATCCTCGAGGACTTACCTTAATAAATAATATCTTTACTATATCTTAATAAATAAAAAAGGGGAGTTATCCCTGTATGCTAAATAATGCTCCTTTTATTTCAATTTTAAAATTTGGATGCCAAAGTTTATGGCACCCTACAACTAGGCATACTTCTGCCTAGGTGAAATAGAGAGATCCACGTATTGACATGATCCTGTTCAGATATTTTATATGGGGAAGAGGGAATGTTTGTGTTTTTTCTACAGGATGCCACAAGTGTATGCCAGCTGCCAGAGGTGGTTGCTGAGACTTGCTGATCCTGGGAGCATAAAGATTCAGCTCTCCTGGTTCGGGTCCCTGGAGTCATTCCTCTGCCCTGAGAGGAAGACAGAAGATTCCCCCTCATCATTTGTCATCACAGAGATTTTGGCGTTACTGCAGTCAGTGTTACTGCTGCGTGTGTCCTGTCCCACTATGGCCTGCTCTCTGACCCTCTGTGCACTGCTGCTTGCTGGAGAAGACTGGACTCCAGCCGTTGCTGCTCCCCTCATTTCCCTGGTGACTCTTGCTGCCTTAACTGGTGTTGTCATTTTGCAGACTGTAGCTTCACAGGAATGCCACCTGCGTAAAGCTGCTGTGGACTGGGGAACTCTGTCCTGGTTGTACAGATCTCAGACATGGTTCCCTTGCCTGCTGGTTGTTCCAGAGATCCTGAACTGTTCTGGAAAAGACCTTGTTATTTTCGCTGCTATTGTAGCAGCCATTTACTGCTGCAGACATTGTGTCTACAGTGTCTGGAGTTATCCTCCCCCAATCTATGGTTGAACAAGCACAGTGGATGAACTTTCTGGAGTAGTTACTAACAATTGGGAATTCTAAAATTTTATTATAGGGGCGGCTTGACTATGGCCCTTGGTGGTAACAGCTGAGGTGAACCAGATGAGGTGCCCACTACTTATCGGGAGTGGCTCTGTTTGGTGCAGCCCTATGCTGTGGATTAGTGTTCATGCTATGGTTGGTTTGCAAACTCAGATCTCAACAGAAACGTGACAAGGCCGTTATCACTTAAGCACTTGTGGCCATTGAACAAGGGGCCTCCCCTAAAATTTGGTTATCTATCTTCAAAAATTAGTTGGTATCTGAGTTCTCTGCTCTTGCACCCCATGGATCTGTGGATCCATTGCACTGGGATGAGAGAGACTCAATGATTCTTTGATCAGCCCTTCCACATCGCTGAGGTTTCCTCATTGCACGCGATAGGGTGATCATGATTCCCCCACTAACTCATCTTCTGGCTGGCCCCTTTTTAGAGTTCGCCCTAGGTCATTAACAGTTACTGTCACACAGCACTGCGGTATCCAGAGACGGGCAACTTTCCTCATGCACAGACCAATCTAAGACACAGGGCCCGGTGGCGATAGGGTTACCCTTCGACGGATAAGGCTGTGACATAGAGGAATGACCTAAGACAGGAGCCACAGCAGATGGACATAACTGCAGGGACCTAGACCAGCCTAGACAATAATTTATTGTTATTAATTAATAAAATAATAAGGGGGAGATGTAGAGGGCCGCAATAACATTCGCCACCACAAGATGGCGCTGGCTTCCACTGCGCCCCACATGTAAGGCCGAGGTAGCTTTGCCATTACAAGATGGCGCTGGCCTCAGCCACGCCAGCCGACTTCCTTTCAGGAAGTTAACTGTGTGCGCATGTGCAAGAGTGCCTTCATGCCAGATCTTTGCCCACTCCGGGGCGTGCCTAATGAGATCATGGGTAAGCAACCAATCAGGTGTGGATGCGCCACGCTAGGGTGTATATAAGCCGCGCCATGCTAGCACCTGGCTGCCCTCTCTATTATTAATAAAATATAAGCATTTTGGCTACAGGAGGATTCGTGTGTTCCCGCGTATTCTTGCTGGCGAGAGGTCACGCGGTACACCTCAAGACCCATCTATACTGCTCCTAGGCATATAACCAAAAGATGCTCCACCATACCACAAGGACATTGCTGAACTTTGTTCATAGCAGCTTTCTTCATAATAGTCAGAAACTAGAAACAACCTTTCTCTAATCCTTGAGATCTGAGGATCAAACTCTGGCTAGCAGGCTTGTGGAGCAACACACTACTCACTGGGCAAACTTGCCAGCTGTGTTCAAGACAATCAGTTTTGTTTTCATACAACTTACATAGCCAGTAGTTGGGAAATTGAGAAAATATCCTGAAATAAATATTCCTACACACTTATGAGCACCATTCATGGATGTAGAGTAAGACTCTAGCAGTACAACCTCACTTTCCCTACATAATTCCTTTTAAAGGCTCCCTCAACCATTACCCAATGTGATAAACTTCTAAAAAGTTTATAAAACATGTCCCACTTTTGCACTAAGCAAACTCATCTCTGTGTCATAGAAATTCCAAGGGACCCTGGTAAATTTGAGAATGAAATGAAGACCACTTATCAGGAGCAAATTTTCCTGAAAATGTGGTTTAGATGTATGCAGGTCTGACTTTCTTGCTACTGATATTGACTTAACTCATCATATTAATCTATCAAAATCTTAAAGTTCCATTTACATTTCAGTCTCTTCTATTATATATATACTTTTCCTTTCTCCCTCATTTTAAAACTAATACTTTGAGAATTATATAATATAATTTTATCACATTTATTTCCCTACCCCAACCCAAACACCCAACATCCATCCCCTTCTGTAAGCACTCAATCTTTTTCTTAAGGTGTGAATTGTGTCTTACTCAAAACTGAACTAACACTGTACTGTGAACAAAGAGCTAATTCCCAAATATTTGTTTTACCAATTTGAAGCAACTATTACAAATCATCAACATTGCAATAGTGAACAATTATACCTATTTACACAGAAGACCAGGGCATAACCATTAAAAAGAGGCAATGTGTTATCACACATTGCTTTGTGGTAACTCTATAGTCTGAGACGTTCTGGAGATTTTATTCTTATAAGAATACAATAGAGGATACCTACACCAGTCTAGAAGAGTAGGTCAGTCTGTTGAGGGACCTCCTGAATCAATCACAGATACAGGAAATAGCATAAGTAGACTAGAAAATAACCATGATAATAGTAAATACATAAATTCATAACATCTCAGTTACTACTACTATCAGGTAAAATAACTGTCATGTATATAATTTATTGTTCTTGATGAAACAAGAAGAGTAATAGATTTGCTTATTTAATCAACACCACAAACAAGTATAATAATAGTCTATAGAAAAACTCTAGGGATTTAGCTCAGTGGTAGAGTGCTTGCCTAGCAAGCACAAGGCCCTGAGTTCGGTCCCCAGCTCTGAAAATAAAGAAAAAAGAAAAGAAAAAAAAGAAAAAGAAAAACTCTAATTCCATTCTTTTATGTAATCAAAATTATATAGATGATCTATTATTGATGGAAATATTTTCATGCACTATGTGACTATTCTCTCTCTTTCTCTCTCGTGTGTTTATATAGGGTTATATAATTTAAAATATAAGTATGCATATGCTCATACATGTATATGTATAGTATGCCTTCTTAAGTATATACCACTAAATACATTTAATATATTTTAAAGAAATCATGATTTATGCTTCACATAAAATAATAAAACCTAGTCACATACAATTAGTTGCACGTAAAACTTTAAAACCAACCACAAAGACTGGGAAATACATGTTGTTTAATCATTAGCTTTTCAGAAATGCCATCACTGAGAGGCATTGTTTTATCTTTTCATATCTTAAACTCAAATTTACTTTTTCTAATAATTATCACTTCTATAAAATGAGAATATAAGGAAATAACTTTAAATACTCTTGCATGCAATGTCAACATGCATCTTATATGTTTTTCATTCATTCCTTATTATGTTTGTTTGGGATGTGTGTGTGTGTGTGTGTGTGTGTGTGTGTGTGTGTGTGTGTGTGTGTATGCATGTATATGCATGCACATGCACATGAAGAAGTAATTGTCTGTATACATGGATGGTATCCAAAGGCTGGCTTCTGGTATCTTTCTCCATTGCTTCCCTCTTAGTTATGAGATAGAACCTTTAACTGAGCCTCAAGCTCACTGATCCAGTATATAAACTCGTAACATTTTTCCTATCTGTGTCCTCCAGTAATTCAGTTACAGATATGTGTCCTCAAGTCTACTCTAGTCTGGGTAAGAGAAATTCAAATTCCAGAGTCCTGGTATTTGGGCAGCCAGCATTTTACCCACTGAGCCATAACCCCAGCCCTCATTTGTTTATCTGACAGACTTGTTTCAGTGATTTATAATGACAATTTGTTTAACATTTTGGTAACTTAGGTTATAAAAACAGAAATACAGGAGAGGAAGGGAAAGTACTGTAAGAAAGGTATGTATAGGATGTAAAGGTTGGAGCCAAATCAAACACTTTTCAAATATTCATCTAATAACTAGTTTTAGAATAATTTTGAAACACAAATATATAAAAATAAATTTTAAATCATTATAAAAAGGGTTTCTATCAGTGTATGTGTTTCTTATATTCAAACTGTTGAGAATGATTTCACTGTCTCTTGCTTTTTCAGATTTGCTTTCATGCCAAGAGGAACATCTTTCCAGCTGAACAAATAGAGTTCTCCTTAGTTCATTGGAGCACTGAAATGTACACTGAGTAGAATTTTGAAATAATTCAGTTCTGCTCCAAACACCAAGATTTATTTTTTGAGTACTTGCCAATTCCTCTACACCTGGTTAATCACTTTTCAAAATATATGCTGCTTCATTAATGGCCCCTTGCTCTCAAACACATAAGTCAGAGAAAGATTAAGTCAAGTGCTGACTGACGGGCATGTATGTAAATATAATAAAATGAAGCTATGGGTGGAGTCACTGCTATTCCTGCCAACTGGATCAGTGGACTGGAAAATCATTTAATGTATCTCAGTAGTATCTCCTATTCCTTTCTATCCTCAAAAACATTTCTATTCTGCAGTATGTATTCATTCCCATAGAATGAAAAGCAGGTCTGGATGAAGAAAAGTTTGCCAGAAGGACATCTGGAAGCAGCCTTAAAGCTTGGGTTTCTATGTATAGGATTTTTGAGGATAACTATGGTTCCAAATGAGAACACATACCTTCAGCCTCCAGCCAACTGCTGCTCCATTATATAATCATTCCTAATTTTTCGTTGTTGAGTAATAAACACCGAATGTAACTCCAAGGAAGATAAGTAGTTCCAGGGCATACACCAGTTAATTCCAGTGATAGATCTTGAATTTCATTTTTTGTACCATCTAGTTAAGAGCCAAATGTAGAATGTCAGTCTATGGAAATCTTGTGTGTGACAGGCTGAGGCTTCTTGGTATGCTTCTTCTGTAGCCAGTTGGATGAATTCTGATGCTCCCTTGAGCTTGAGAGGTGATATCTCTTGAGCCTTGAGGCTGCACATGAAAATCTCTTCATTTGTATCCTTTCAAGCAAGTATCGACTATCTCTTTGCTATGTTCTCCTTTTTTGCTTCTACTCTGAATGCGTCCTGTTCTTATGTCTTTTCTATTTGCCTTGGGTCACAGCCCAGTAGCCATCCCTTCAGCTGCTACCAATTTGAGTCCTGGGTTCTTAGAACACTATGTGCTTCCAGAGGCCAACTGGCCATGAGAAACCAGACTTTTAACAATTTATCAACACAGTCAATGGTTGTCTGCCCCATTCCAAGAGAGGAGAATCCCTTTCTCCTGCACATTTACCTATCAAGTGTGCTTGCTTTCTTTTCAAAGGTATTCACTTCTGATTAGTAAAAGGAGTACCAAATGATCTCCATCAGTGATGATACACAGCATAAAATTCAGTTATGGTTGTAGAACTAAATCAGAACAGTTAAGAAACATTAGGCAAAAGACCCTGGCTTCTATTCATCACCAGGAAAGCATGCCACATAACTATCTTCCTGTTTAATCACTTTTAAACATTGTCCCACTGTGTTCATAAGCTTGACTTTTCTCCATCAACAGTCATGTTCCTTTTAAACTTAGTGACTACTATTTTGAATAAATAATATAATGTGTTAGGTCTCTTCTAATTAAAAAAGAAAAGTGTTTTGAAATGATCCATCCATATAAATGCAGGTTAAACAACCTAATCTGAAAATTCAAAATGTTAAAATTCCTGAAACTTAATAATACCAAGTGGAAAATTCCACATCTGACCCCATGCCACAATTAAAACCCAGGTTAACAGCATACAGCTTGATTACATATTGATAAAATATAAATCCAGAGTCAAGACTGGCAGTTATCCAAACTGGAAGCAACAGGAGAGGACTACAAATTTGTCTCTCTGCCCAAAGTATTAAAAATAATGAATAAAATTATTGCGAGGTATATATAAGGCTTACATAAAGCATAAATTAATTTACACTTGTACTTGGAATCTTATCGTAGGATTTCATCAATTACATGCAAATATCCCTAATTATGAAAACACCTAACATGTGATATAAATCTTGTCACAAGTATTTCTTTTCTATTTTCTATTTTTGTTCTGTGTTTAATGAAACATAGGTTCTTCCCCCATACAATACATCCCAACCACAGTTTCATATGCCATCACTACTTCCAGTTTCCCCACTTTACCTTTTGCTCAAATCTGCCTCTCCTCTATCTCCCTTCAGAAGAAAAATAAAAGGCCTCCACGAGAGAAAAACCAAACATGACAAAGTAAAATACAGTAAGACAAGGCAAAAGTGCTCACACAGAGGCTGGACAAGGCAACCCACTGGGAAGAAAATAGTCCTAAGCCAGGTGAAACAGTCAAAGACACATGGGCTCCAACAAATACATCAAGCAAACATCCAAAATATATAGATATAGGACTTAGTGTAGACTGCTGCAGGTCCTATGCCTCTTGTTTCAGTCTCTGTGGGTCCCTGTGAGCTCTGCTTAGTTGAGTCAATGGACCTTGTTATTTTGATATCCTCCAAAACCTCTGATTTCCACAATCTTTACTTCCCCTTTAACACAGGAATTCCTGAACTCTGAAGGGCGGGACCTACTGAAGACCTTCAACTTAGACTCTATCTGTATAATAACAGACTGTGGTTTCTGCATCGGGTTCCATCTACTGTTGTGGGAAACCTCTCTGATGATCACTGAATAAGGCACGGATCTATAAATATAAAATAACGTCATTAAGATTCATTTCATTGTAGCCTTTTTTGTTGTTGTTTACTATTGTGGTTGTACCCTAATAATCTGAGCTAAATCCACAGTAACTGATTTCCTCTTCTTCCCCAAATTATCAGTGTTAAGGCATTAGCTTACATGTTAAGTGACATTCAAGTCACTCTTAAATCCTCAACCAGCATTAGTATAGATGAAAACAATAAAGTTAGTCAAACAATGTGATTTTATTATGTCTGAATACTAATATCGGTTATTATTGAAATATATAGCTAGGTACGATTATATTAGGTAATCTTGTTGCTCAGTGTGGGTCCCTGGCCCCATGTCTCTGGGACTCTCCCTGTTTTGTCTCATAGTCATAAGAAGCTTTATGCACTCTTGAACATCCTATAACTGTCACTCAGTGTGTAGATTGGCAAGAATGAACAAGGATCTCCACCAGGAAGTTTTTATTTTTAATCAAAGTAGGCAATCATTCTCAGAAACATCTAGCATTTTTACCATAATTGAGAATTCCGTTACACATTCTAACCCTAAAAAATTACTTAAAAGAGAAATGCGACAGCATTAATCTTTTCTATTTCGCAGTTCCAACTATCAAACAATTTGACATTTTGCCTAAACAAGAGCCCTTGATATTTCAAAACATGAACTCATTATCATACAATTCAATCTTTCTGAACTGTCTCTTTCTAATTGATGATTCCTGTATATATTCATTAGTCAAGATAAGGTGTGTTCATTGCCACCCGTGTTTATCACAGAATAGGGAGATTCTTTGAGATTAATCCTTCTGGACTTCACCCTAGCTCATCTTTTTCATTCATGCTCTCTTAGGTGATTTGTGGCAAGTTATATCGTTTGGTTGGGATATCGTCTCTAACTAAATCAATCTCTTACTTTTATCTTGACTTTTTCTATACATGTTCCACATTCCAGGAAGAATTTTCTTTGAAAGCAAAGGGAGTCATATCATAGCCTCCTGTAGATCCCCAAAGTACTCAAAATGTATTCCAATCCTGATCTGACATAGATGGCTCTTCCTAACATGGTATTGGCAGTATCTCCGGCTTCATTTTTTTCTCACTTGACTGTGGGATTTTCGGGTCTCACAAATTCTAGCTTCTTTACTGAGAGTGCTTCCTCAGAAACCCAGGCAATCTCACTAGTCCTTTCCATCTCCTTGGTCAAGTCTTAGTTCTAAAGGCTTTCTCTGTGCTCCTCTCATTTTTATTGGACATCTCAGGACTGATCTCTGTTCTCAACATCAGAGCGCTCATTTTCTATTGCCATCTTCCTTTCATCCTTTTTACTTCTTGTTTATAAGATTCTCTGAATTAATATACTTGCTGAGACATGATGATGCACAGCAATCAAGAGTATTGTATTCCTATGCTAAAGTTTTATGCATATTTGAAATAATCTAATAAAAAATATTCCCTGCACATTGATTTGTTTAAAATCACTCATAAAATCAGTTGTCTTTTAGTAATACTAAAATAACAAAAACAAAAATTTCAGTAAAATCTGGAATATATAAATAGCATATATAGGTTTATATGCCATAACACATTGCATTAGAAATACTTTTACATTATCTATACAAGTTTTATATTTCAAAAATGAAGTAACTATAAATTCAATTATAGTATAAACTTTATATCCATCTCTTTTACTGCTATATTAATTATCTGCTTATGTGAATTGATCAGTTTTATATCTTCATAAAAATTGTAATTCTACTTAGTATAGTAATGTGAAACTTGACCTGAGAGCAGGAACCTCTGTAATTGTTTCAATATAATATAAAAGAATTTGAGTAGAAGTTAGTAGAAAATAAAAAGGCTCTGGGCAAGTGGGTGTTTACTTGTAATTCTATCAATGTAGAAGCTGAGGTAAGAGGGCTATCATACAGCTCTAGCCTAGGCTAAATAGTGAAATATTATCTCAAAGAAAATAGGTAATCCTTAAACATGGTAAAATCTTACTAGCATAAATTGCGAACTCAGGTCATTTTTCAACCATAAATATACTGACTGTAGTGGTTTAAGTAAGTTTGGCCTTCATACATTCATGTCTTAAAGTGGTTGGCCATAGTGAATGGCACTATTAGAAAGTGTGGTCTTATTGGAAGAGGTGTGGCTTTGTTGGAGGAAGTGTGTCATTGTGAAGGTGGGCTTTGAGACATCTTATGCTTCCACTCTACCCAGTGTAGAATTCTGCTCTTCTCCTGGCTGCCTTCAGACCAAGATGTAGAATTCTTGGCATCATCAAGTCTGCATGCATGCTTTTCATCATGATGATAATGGACTGAACCTCTGAGACTATTAGTCAGACCCAATTAAATCTTCAACTATATAAGACTTGCCTTGGTCATGGTTTGTTTTCCCAGCAATGAAACAGTAACTAACAGACTGCTATATTGGGTACCGATCAATTATAGTCTCCATCTTTCTTTTCTCAAGTTTTGAAATACACTAATAATAGTTGTTGTGAGTTCAAGTTTCAAATATTTTGTAGACACTGCACTGGACTCTTTGTAATCTATGAAACTATCTGGAAAAAATATGGGTTCCATATATATATATATAAAATTAAGGAACTATAAGACCAAATTCAAGGACTCATACAATTGCAAATAACAAAAACTCTAGATAAAATTATAAAACTGAAGGCTTATTGTAGCTTGACCCTTTTTCTGGCTTCCTTGAGTAGCACAGTATTGCATTAGCTCTGAGAATTATACCTTTGTGTTCAACTCAGTGGGTAATTTGAAAGGCTGGGCAGACAACACTCTATGTCATCTGGTAGCAAGTCCACAAAAGCATTTGTTCCCTTGCAGTGAAGGAAGTGCTTGTCCCAGGGCCCTTGATTATACGGACTGCCAGGCTTCTTATGGGCAGTGGCTACGATTTCCATCACAGAAAGCCTCACATTTCTGTTTCCTGGCATTGAAAATGGTAGGTACTACATAAAATTGACTTGCTTTTATTTTATTTTATTTTTTTTATTAACTTGAGTATTTCTTATATACATTTCGAGTGTTATTCCCTTTCCCGGTTTCCGGGCAAACATCCCCCTCCCCCCTCCCCTTCCTTATGGGTGTGCCCCTCCCAACCCTCCCACCATTGCCGCCCTCCCCCCATAGACTAGTTCACTGGGGGTTCAGTCTTAGCAGGACCCAGGGCTTCCCCTTCCACTGGTGCTCTTACTAGGATATTCATTGCTACCTATGGGGTCAGAGTCCAGGGTCAGTCCATGTATAGTCTTTAGGTAGTGGCTTAGTCCCTGGAAGCTCTGGTTGCTTGGCATTGTTGTACTTTTGGGGTCTCGAGCCCCTTCAAGCTCTTCCAGTTCTTTCTCTGATTCCTTCAATAGGGGACCTATTCTCAGTTCAGTGGTTTGCTGCTGGCATTCGCCTCTGTATTTGCTGTATTCTGGCTGTGTCTCTCAGGAGCGATCTACATCCGGCTCCTGTCAGTCTGCACTTCTTTGCTTCATCCATCTAGTCCAATTGGGTGGCTGTATATGTATGGGCCAAATGTGGGACAGGCTCTGAATGGGTGTTCCTTCAGTCTCTGTTTTAATCTTTGCCTCTCCCTTCCCTGCCAAGGGTATTCTTTTTCCTCATTTAAAGAAGGAGTGAAGCATTCACATTTTGATCATCCGTCTTGAGTTTCGTTTGTTCTAGGGATCTAGGGTAATTCAAGCATTTGGGCTAATAGCCACTTATCAATGAGTGCATACCATGTATGTCTTTCTGTGATTGGGTTAGTTCACTCAGGATGATATTTTCCAGTTCCAACCATTTGCCTACGAATTTCATAAACTCGTTGTTTTTGATAGCTGAGTAGTATTCCATTGTGTAGATGTACCACATTTTCTGTATCCATTCCTCTGTTGAAGGGCATCTGGGTTCTTTCCATTTTCTGGCTATTATAAATAAGGCTGCGATGAACATAGTGGAGCACGTGTCTCTTTTATATGTTGAGGCATCTTTTGGGTATATGCCCAAGAGAGGTATAGCTGGATCCTCAGGCAGTTCAATGTCCAATTTTCTGAGGAACCTCCAGACTGATTTCCAGAATGGTTTTACCAGTCTGCAATCCCACCAACAATGGAGGAGTGTTCCTCTTTCTCCACATCCTCGCCAGCATCTGCTGTCACCTGAGTTTTTGATCTTAGCCATTCTCACTGGTGTGAGGTGAAATCTCAGGGTTGTTTTGATTTGCATTTCCCTTATGACTAAAGATGTTGAACATTTCTTTAGGTGTTTCTCAGCCATTCGGCATTCCTCAGCTGTGAATTCTTTGTTTAGCTCTGAACCCCATTTTTTAATAGGGTTATTTGTTTCCCTGCGGTCTAACTTCTTGAGTTCTTTGTATATTTTGGATATAAGGCCTCTATCTGTTGTAGGGTTGGTAAAGATCTTTTCCCAATCTGTTGGTTGCCGTTTTGTCCTAACCACAGTGTCCTTTGCCTTACAGAAGCTTTGCAGTTTTATGAGATCCCATTTGTCAATTCTTGACCTTAGAGCATAAGCCATTGGTGTTTTGTTCAGGAAATTTTTTCCAGTGCCCATGTGTTCCAGATGCTTCCCTAGTTTTTCTTCTATTAGTTTGAGTGTGTCTGGTTTGATGTGGAGGTCCTTGATCCACTTCGACTTAAGCTTTGTACAGGGTGATAAGCATGGATCGATCTGCATTCTTCTACATGTTGCCCTCCAGTTGAACCAGCACCATTTGCTGAAAATGCTATCTTTTTTCCATTGGATGGTTTTGGCTCCTTTGTCAAAAATCAAGTGACCATAGGTGTGTGGGTTCATTTCTGGGTCTTCAATTCTATTCCATTGGTCTATCTGTCTGTCTCTGTACCAATACCATGCAGTTTTTATCACTATTGCTCTGTAATACTGCTTGAGTTCAGGGATAGTGATTCCCCCTGAAGTCCTTTTATTGTTGAGGATAGCTTTAGCTATCCTGGGTTTTTTGTTATTCCAGATGAATTTGCAAATTGTTCTGTCTAACTCTTTGAAGAATTGGATTGGTATTTTGATGGGGATTGCATTGAATCTGTAGATTGCTTTTGGTAAAATGGCCATTTTTACTATATTAATCCTGCCAATCCATGAGCATGGGAGATCTTTCCATCTTCTGAGGTCTTCTTCAATTTCTTTCTTCAGTGTCTTGAAGTTCTTATTGTACAGATCTTTTACTTGCTTGGTTAAAGTCACACCGAGGTACTTTATATTATTTGGGTCTATTATGAAGGGTGTCGTTTCCCTAATTTCTTTCTCGGCTTGTTTCTCTTTTGTATAGAGGAAGGCAACTGATTTATTTGAGTTAATTTTATACCCAGCCACTTTGCTGAAGTTGTTTATCAGCTTTAGTAGTTCTCTGGTGGAACTTTTGGGATCACTTAAATATACTATCATATCATCTGCAAATAGTGATATTTTGACCTCTTCTTTTCCGATCTGTATCCCTTTGATCTCCTTTTGTTGTCTGATTGCTCTGGCTAGAACTTCAAGAACTATATTGAATAAGTAGGGAGAGAGTGGGCAGCCTTGTCTAGTCCCTGATTTTAGTGGGATTGCTTCAAGTTTCTCTCCATTTAGTTTAATGTTAGCAACTGGTTGGCTGTATATGGCTTTTACTATGTTTAGGTATGGGCCTTGAATTCCTATTCTTTCCAGGACTTTTATCATGAAGGGGTGTTGAATTTTGTCAAATGCTTTCTCAGCATCTAATGAAATGATCATGTGGTTCTGTTCTTTCAGTTTGTTTATATAATGGATCACGTTGATGGTTTTCCGTATATTAAACCATCCCTGCATGCCTGGGATGAAGCCTACTTGATCATGGTGGATGATTGTTTTGATGTGCTCTTGAATTCGGTTTGCCAGAATTTTATTGAGTATTTTTGCGTCGATATTCATAAGGGAAATTGGTCTGAAGTTCTCTTTCTTTGTTGTGTCTTTGTGTGGTTTAGGTATAAGAGTAATTGTAGATTCGTAGAAGGAATTCGGTAGGGCTCCATCTGTTTCAATTTTGTGGAATAGTTTGGATAATATTGGTATGAGGTCTTCTATGAAGGTTTGATAGAATTCTGCACTAAACCCATCTCGACCTGGGCTCTTTTTGGTTGGGAGACCTTTAATGACTGCTTCTATTTCCTTAGGAGTTATGGGGTTGTTTAACTGGTTTATCTGTTCCTGATTTAACTTTGATACCTGGTATCTGTCTAGGAAATTGTCCATTTCCTGAAGATTTTCAAATTTTGTTGAATATAGGTTTTTATAGTAAGATCTGATGATTTTTTGAATTTCCTCTGAATCTGTACTTATGTCTCCCTTTTCATTTCTGATTTTGTTAATTTGGACGCACTCTCTGTGTCCTCTCGTTAGTCTGGCTAAGGGTTTATCTATCTTGTTGATTTTCTCAAAGAACCAACTTTTGGTCCTGTTGATTCTTTCTATGGTCCTTTTTGTTTCTACTTGGTTGATTTCAGCTCTGAGTTTGATTATTTCCTGCCTTCTACTCCTCCTGGGTGTATTTGCTTCTTTTTGTTCTAGAGCTTTTAGGTGTGCTGTCAAGCTGCTGACATATGCTCTTTCCTGTTTCTTTCTGCAGGCACTCAGCGCTATGAGTTTTCCTCTTAGCACAGCTTTCATTGTGTCCCATAAGTTTGAGTATGTTGTATCTTCATTTTCATTAAATTCTAAAAAGTTTTTAATTTCTTTCTTTATTTCTTCCTTGACCAGGTTATCATTGAGTAGAGCATTGTTCAATTTCCACGTATATGTGGGCATTCTTCCCTTATTGTTATTGAAGACCAGTTTTAGGCCGTGGTGGTCCGATAGCACGCATGGGATTATTTCTATCTTTCTGTACCTGTTGAGGCCCGTTTTTTGACCAATTATATGGTCAATTTTGGAGAAAGTACCATGAGGAGCTGAGAAGAAGGTATATCCTTTTGCTTTAGGATAGAATGTTTTATAAATATCCGTTAAGTCCATTTGGCTCATGACTTCTCTTAGTCTGTCGACATCACTGTTTAATTTCTGTTTCCATGATCTGTCCATTGATGAGAGTGGGGTGTTGAAATCTCCCACTATTATTGTGTGAGGTGCAATGTGTCTTTTGAGCTTTAGTAAGGTTTCTTTTATGTATGTAGGTGCCCTTGTATTTGGGGCATAGATATTTAGGATTGAGAGTTCATCTTGGTGGATTTTTCCTTTGATGAATATGAAGTGTCCTTCCTTATCTTTTTTGATGACTTTTAGTTGGAAATTGATTTTATTTGATATTAGAATGGCTACTCCAGCTTGCTTCTTCTGACCATTTGCTTGGAAAGTTGTTTTCCAGCCTTTCACTCTGAGGTAGTGTCTGTCTTTGTCTCTGAGGTGTGTTTCCTGTAGGCAGCAGAATGCAGGGTCCTCGTTGCGTATCCAGTTTGTTAATCTATGTCTTTTTATTGGGGAGTTGAGGCCATTGATATTGAGAGATATTAAGGAATAGTGATTATTGTTTCCCTTTATATTCATATTTGGATGTGAGGTTATGTTTGTGTGCTTTCATTCTCTTTGTTTTGTTGCCAAGATGATTAGTTTCTTGCTTCTTCTAGGGTATAGCTTGCCTCCTTATGTTGGGCTTTACCATTTATTATCCTTTGTAGTGCTGGATTTGTAGAAAGATATTGTGTAAATTTGGTTTTGTCATGGAATATCTTGGTTTCTCCATCAATGTTAATTGAGAGTTTTGCTAGATACAGTAACCTGGGCTGGCATTTGTGTTCTCTTAGGGTCTGTATGACATCAGTCCAGGATCTTCTGGCCTTCATAGTTTCTGGCGAGAAGTCTGGTGTGATTCTGATAGGTCTCCCTTTATATGTTACTTGACCTTTTTCCCTTACTGCTTTTAATATTCTTTCTTTATTTTGTGCGTTTGGTGTTTTGACAATTATGTGACGGGAGGTGTTTCTTTTCTGGTCCAATCTATTTGGAGTTCTGTAGGCTTCTTGTATGCCTATGGGTATCTCTTTTTTTAGGTTAGGGAAGTTTTCTTCTATGATTTTGTTGAAGATATTTACTGGTCCTTTGAGCTGGGAGTCTTCACTCTCTTCTATACCTATTATCCTTAGGTTTGATCTTCTCATTGAGTCCTGGATTTCCTGTATGTTTTGGACCAGTAGCTTTTTCCGCTTTACATTATCTTTGACAGTTGAGTCAATGATTTCTATGGAATCTTCTGCTCCTGAGATTCTCTCTTCCATCTCTTGTATTCTGTTGGTGAAGCTTGTATCTACAGCTCCTTGTCTCTTCTTTTTGTTTTCTATATCCAGGGTTGTTTCCATGTGTTCTTTCTTGATTGCTTCTATTTCCATTTTTAATTCCTTCATCTGTTTGATTGTGTTTTCCTGGAATTCTTTCAGGGATTTTTGCCATTCCTCTCTGTAGGCCTCTACTTGTTTATTAATGTTTTCCTGTGTTTCCCTAAGTGTGTTCATGTCTTTCTTGAAGTCCTCCAGCATCATGATCAAATATGATTTTGAAACTAGATCTTGCTTTTCTGGTGTGTTTGGATATTCCATGTTTGTTTTGGCAGGAGAATTGGGCTCCGATGATGGCATGCAGTCTTGGTTTCTGTTGCTTGGGTTCCTGCGCTTGCCTCTTGCCATCAGATTATCTCTAGTGTTACTTTGTTCTGCTATTTCTGACAGTGGCTAGACTGACCTATAAGCCTGTGTGTCAGGAGTGCTGTAGACCTGTTTTCCTCTCTTTCAGTCAGTTATGGGGACAGTGTGTTCTGCTTTCCGGCGTGTAGTTTTTCCTCTCTACAGGTCTTCAGCTGTTCCTGTGGGCCTGTGTCTTGAGTTCACCAGGCAGCTTTCTTGCAGCAGAAAATTTGGTCTTACCTGTGGTCCCGAAGCTCAGGTTCGCTCGTGGGGTGCTGCCCAGGGGCTCTCTGCAGCGGCAGCAACCAGGAAGACCTGTGCCGCCCCTTCCGGGAGCTTCAGTGCACCAGGGTTCCAGATGGTCTTTGGCTTTTTCCTCTGGCGTCCGAGATGTGTGTGCAGGGAGCAGTCTCTTCTGGTTTCCCAGGCTTGTCTGCCTCTCTGAAGGTTTAGCTCTCCCTCCCACGGGATTTGGGTGCAGAGAACTGTTTATCCGGTCTGTTTCTTTCAGGTTCCGGCGGTGTCTCAGGCGCAGAAGTCCTGCCGCTCCTGGGCCCTCCCCCACGGGAGCCCAGAGGCCTTATACAGTTTCCTCTTGGGCCAGGGATGTGGGCAGGGGTGAGCAGTGTTGGTGGTCTCTTCCGCTCTGCAGCCTCAGGAGTGCCCACCTGACCAGGCGGTTGGGTCTCTCTCTCACCGGGTCTGGGAGCAGAGAGCTGCTGCGGGCCGGGATCCGCGGGTGTGGGACTTCCGGTAAACACAGACCGTGCCTCCTAGAGAAATTCTGCTTCCGTGTGTCCCAAGCTCACCAGGCAGCTTTCTTGCAGCAGAAAATTTGGTCTTACCTGTGGTCCCGAGGCTCAGGTTCGCTCGTGGGGTGCTGCCCAGGGGCTCTCTGCAGCGGCAGCCCTGACTTGCTTTTAAATCCTTAAAAATACATTTTTATTTCTTCTTCAAAGTACCATTACATTAAGTAAGTTTTATGTTTTTATTGGATTTATTAAAAGGGAAATTCAGCCAAAACATCACAATGTTGAAATTTTTCCTATGAGAATCCTTATCCTGAAACTCATTGCCTAAATATTACAATCAAACAGGCCTCATTCTAGCAAGTTCTTTCTCCACATGAACAAGACTTTGTTTTGTTTTCTTCTTTTTAATTTCAAGCTTCTGCCTGATTTTTTAAGACAGAAAAAGAAGGCATGAAGTTGGGAGAATGGGTAGGTAGAAAGAATCAGGGAGAAGATGCAGATAGAGGAAAACATAATCAGAATATATTGATTTTTATTGGATAAAACTATTTTCAATGACAAAAAAATTAATTAACAAAGCAATTTGCCAGCATTCCAACCAAGGATACAGGACACTTAATCAACTGTTCATGCTCATCCATATCCTATTTTTAACATTTTTTATTTATCTATTCTTAAGTAAGCAATCATTTATCCAATCCTATTTTTAAAATTTTTCATTTAGCTATTTTGAGATAGATTCTCATGTAGCTGGTCTGCCCTTAAACTAAAAGTGAAGTCAAGAATGGCTTGCACTTTTGAAACAAACAGGATCTTTGAAACTTGCTTTCTCATCTACTCCCAACCTTACCTATTCTGACCAGACTTTAATCTCAGCCTACTAGTGAAAGTACGAAGCCCGACATCTCTCAGGTAGGGCCATTAGCGGAGCATCAACTTTAGTCTAGGTTTTCTGAGAAGACACATTGCCACTTCCTTGCCCTTATTATATCATAATCACATGCCTGGAAAAAAATACTGAGATGCCAAGCATTGAGATGCCACGGTTAACTATTCACTTAATCAGACCCAAGGTTGAGACCCAGTTTAATCACAGGGGAAGATAACAGGAGAGAAATTGGACTCAGGGCATTTAGCCAAGGTAGGCTGCTGGGATGATATTCCATAAACTGTGTAGCTTATAACATACATAACAAGTAACATAATTACTAGATACTCTTTCAGAAGGCAAGAATTACATACATACATACATACATACATACATACATACATACATACATTCATACATTCATACAGACAGACAAACTGGCAGACAGACATAACAAGTAATTTGGTTATTTGTTAAAATTTTGTAGGTTGAACAGTTCAAGATTAGGACTCCAGAAGCTTATTGTATGGAGAGGATTACCATTTCCAGAAATGGTGCCTTGTTAAATCAAAACAAACCAAGAAGCTTCCTTGGGAATCTTTCGTAACTAAAGTTAGACATCCCAATCATGAAGGTTGACAAAAATTTACTTACATAATAAAGGTTCTATTTATTTAAATCATCATATTGAAGAAGAGATTTCAACATATGAGTATTTAAAAAAGGTAAATCACCAGGCTCTACTAAGAGCTTTGACTGTAAAGGAGGAAGTGAAGGCACAGGGCAATTCATCTACTCCAGTGTTTGAATAACATAGTATAGAGTTACAATCACTACAAACTTAAGTATGCACAGCACATATCACTAAATCTAACATTGTTTTTATTCTGACTCAGTTTTCAAATTTCTTATATCATTTGTATCTGGTAAATTTTCTATTTTCAAGAAAAATGTCTCAGAATCTATTTAAAATATTTATTTTTGCATACAAACTTTATCATAAGTGATATATTTATATTGTCAATAATGAATTTTTCAGTTTTTTAACCTTTCAGCTTAAAGACATGAGTACTTCCTATTTTTAAAAGATATTTTTGTCTAAAGATAACAATAAAAAAGCAAAAGAATCTAGTATACTCATATAATTCCATGGTATAATTTATCAAAATAGTAAACGTTTGATTATGGCATAAAAGAGGTGGCTAATAAAAAGGGAGTGGAAAAATGATTGATACTGTTTGGCTGAGGGATAAAGCAAGACCATCGACTCCATAATAATAAGTCAGGGTAACTGCCATGGGTTACCTACTTCCTGGAAAAGTCAGTGCTAAGACTTTTGCCCAATTAGTAGGAAAATAATGCTACTGGATTTTTTAAAGTATTAAAATTTTCAAAACGGAAGTTAAGTTATATAAATTTTCTTACAGGAGAGTCTATAAGTTTAAGGTTAGAGAGATGGTGTAGTAGTGATTTGAACGTTATAAACAATATATCCACATTCACCAACATGCTAGAGTTCCCTTTGAAGAAGAGAATATAATTGGCAGAATTTTTTTCCTTTAGAATGATAAAATATTTAATTTAAACTAAATCTGAAACAATTTTGGGTGTATCCTTGCCAATAGACAGTTCTGGGACATTTAAAGTTATAAGGCTTAACTTCTTTCTTGTTTTAAGTCAAGGTTTTTAAAGCAATATGTTTTATCAATGACAACACAATTAAAATTTATGGTTACATACAATTCGAGAATAAGTCAATATATGATGTTCTATGTTTAATCCATTCAACAGATATCTATTGAACCTCTGTCATATTCAGAGAGTATGCTAAGATCTAGGAATATAATAGAATCATAAAATGAAATATGAATTCTTGACATGGTATTAAAAGAAAAACAGAAATCTTCATAGAATATTTGACAGTAAGCCTTGAAGTCATCTAATTTCTTATTTGATACTTATAATGTGAGAAACAGTGCATGTTTGAAGAAATTTAGTGATTGAAATTACAGTAGAATCTCACACCTTTGAATTTGTAATCTTAAGAATGGAATTTGGATAACAGAATACGGACTTTTAGCTTTTGTTATATTTTTAATTTTGACAGGGGAAGAGGTCACAAGAAAGGGAATGAACATAGGAGAACCAGAAAATGAGACTTTTTGGGTGCATGATGTGAAATTTCCAAATAATTTTTCTATTTTCAATAGAAAATAGACTTTTAAAAATGAATGGAATGTGCCCTTAACTCAAGTATTTCTCATGAGGTTATTATGATAGTGTTTTTGACATCGTGTTATCAGAAATGCATTAGAAAGACAAAAGCTTGTCTTTTTAGCCAGTGAATATGGATGGTGTTATATGCATTAAGAGTCTATTTTATCTACTACTCTTAGTACATAATTAATACTCTTAATTAGAGAAATCAATATTGTTTTTGTGATCCCAGACATTTTATAGAATGTAGTTCCTTATAAATTGAAATGGGACACTGGCATATAAAAATATGAAATAGTTTGATCTGTGGCAATCAATTCTAGAAATAGGAGGCAAAAAGTGTAGAAGAGAGAAGGGCAAGGCATCATAAATTCTGTGCAAAGTGTACCCCTAGTTAATTTGATCTTTTCCCATGGTTTTCTTGCCTCCAAAATAGACAAATACAGTACATCCTTCATAGGAAAGTTTTGTAGTTAGAAGACCTTTGAGAATTTTCCCAATGTTATCTTAAGTACTGTGCAAATGAAAACACAGATTTATGACTTTGAGTCTATGAACATGCTGTGTTTAGTCTAGAGTTGCCTACTTCATTTACATTATATTAACATTTATATAGATACTTAATGTAGATAATGTATAATACAAAACATAAAGTGTTGGCTTTTATCAAATTTGCAAAAGAAGCCTTACTGTTCACATGTTTTCCTCTAGGATACAGGGCCAATACTCTTGACACAAAGTAAGCTCCTATCGGAAAACTGGTCTCTTAGACCCCATTGTCTTAACATAATATTCTCTTCTTCTAGGAATATACATATTGTAGGGATAATCCAACAATTTGGCTTTTATACTCATCTACTATTTATTCATTAGTTATACAAACACTTTTTGATCTACTCCTGTATGCTCACATTTGAGCTAGATAATACAAATGGGTATATGAAAACTAAGTTATAACTCTTGACACCAAATGTACTAACAGTGTCATAAGACAATAATCTATAAAACTAAAATTTTCTGAGACTTTGGCAACTAAAGAAAAATTTGAGCAGATCACTGACCTACTGATAGTTATGACTAAGATATAAATTCATGAGAACCAGAGTCAGGAAAATGATGAAAAGGAAGAGAAGAAAGAAAGAAAGAGAGAAAGAAAAAAGAAAGAAAGAAAGAAAGAAAGGAAGGAAGGAAGGAAGAAAGAAAGAAGGGAAGGAAGGAAAAAGGGAGAAAGAAGGAGGGAGGAAGGAAAGAAATCATAACAACCAGTAGAATACAGACAACTTTCATCCCCTATGACTTATAGACTGCCTTCATTCAGTATGAAAGTCTATTCATCAAATACATGCAGGGGTAAAAACTTATATATTATGAAATTTTACATAAACTTAATGAGTGTCTTACATCTGTTCTGTAAAATATATAATGGTAAAATATGATACACATATAATTAAATTATGCTTCCTAAATATTTCTCTTTCTTATAAATTTTGTTGATTCATTACAAAAATTTTAGCTACTTTCATGAATACTTTGGAAATGGGATGCATTAGTAAAGGTCTAAATAACTAAGTTGAAAGTTGCCTTAATTGTGTTAGTTTTTGGAGGTTTAGGTCAAAGAACTTTGCTACTTTTTATAGCTGTGAATTGTCCATATTTTTATTCTCCAGTACTCCAGGTGTTGGCTGGTGAATGCAGAAAAACTTTGCCTGTGTATTTGTTGGGTAGAACAAGGCCAGATACTTCTTAGAGAATGAATAGATCTGTTCTGCTTGTTAATCTTAATAGTGAACTTTTTCCCTTTTAATAATAGTTTAGAAAATATTTTGTCCTATGATCCTGGCCAGCAACGCTCTTCCACCCTGCTATTCTGGACACTTCTGTGAGTAGTGGAAACAAACCAAGAAGAATAAATCATAACCCCAAAATGAAAGCCAAAACCCACATGGCCTGAAAATTCTGTCCTGTAATGTTTGCCTTATATGAAGATGGTTTATGCTTTCAACTCACAGTAAAATCTTAGGTAATTTTATGATTAATTCTCATCTCCATGTGATGTATTGTCTTAGTACCTATTTTTTCAGTTCCTCACACAATACTGAGTTGTCATTACTTCTGACATTACACTTCCAGATTTTCAACAAAAGTCTATCTTTCACAAGCCTTGAGCTCCTGTATAATAATGTAATCTATTATCAAGGACCAAGTTTCCTATATACAGACTCTGAAAAGATTCAATCAATTAATCTCTTTATCTATTTATCATCTGGGTATATATATTTATGTTTGTGTGTATGTATATATGTACATATGTATATATGTTTGTATGTATATATATACATATTTATACATATATGTATACTTCTTCCTGTATTCCATGTATCTCTATACATATCACCAATATTTAAAATGTACATCTTTTTCAATCTATCCATTAATCTAGGTATGTATCTATGTATTTTATATCAACCATCTATGCATCATTTACCTACACACACACACACACACACACACACACACACACACACATATATATATATATATAATATATATATATATATATATATATCCTACTATATGGAACCATTAGTTTCCTAAAGTGAATAGGAAAGAAATATGTCATATAAGATCATATCAAGCAAGTCCCATAACCTTTTGGAACAACTTCTATGATAGTGTATGTGAGCTTTTCCTTTATGAAGATAGTGTTTAGACTTACTGCCTTGAAGTTGTGTATGGTCTGTTTGCAGAGGGCAATGATCTCCAGGCATTTTTGGTTATCAGAGAGCATGGGGCAGGTCTTAGGGTCACTCAAATGCTCTGAGAGTCACTTCTTCAATACAGACACCTATGATGATGAGTAAATAAGAAAGTGACTGGAGATCTATGAACATAAAAATAGCAAAGGAATATGAGAGGATGCAGTAAGGAATTTATAGTTTCTGCCACATCCAAGTAATTTCTATGCATGCTGGCCTGTTTTATTTCAATTTGACAGAAGCTGGAGCCTTCGGACAAGAGGGTAGCTCAACTGGGAAACTGCCTCTATAAAAATTGGCTATAGGAATGACTGTAGGGCTTTTCTTAATTAGTGACTGATAGGAGAGAGCCCAGACTATTGTGGGTAGATTCATCCTGGTCTGTGGTCCTGGGTTCTATGAGAAATCAGCTGAATAAGCCATGGTAACAAAGCCAGTATACCGTACTTTCCCAGGGCTTTTGAATCCTGGCTCAGGTTCCTGTCTCTTTGAGATTTGTCCCAACCTCCTTTGGGGATCAACCATGATTCTGAAACATAAGCAAAATAAATGCTTTTCTCCCCAAATTGCTTTGGACATAGTGTTTCATCATAGTAATAGTAACCCTAAGACGCCATGCATAGAGCAGTTAACAGGATAGATTATAGTCTACATCACAACTTAAGAAATATTAGATATGAAAGTTATAGTCTGTTTCATTTTTAAGAACATTTTGCTGAGCATTTCAGTATATGCCTGGCATTACAACACTTAAGAAGCCATGGCAGGAAGACTATAAGTGTAAGGCTATCATAGAAAGTCTGAAACTTACAAAAGGCTTCTTGTCTCTTAAGCAAAATTACAAAGAAATATTTTCATGCAAGATAACAGAGAATATCCATTTTTATTCAGTTCATTCACGGGAAGGGAAATTTATCAACTCATAAATTAAGTTGTTAAGCAGGCATATTATACTAAGAATAGTTTCAACCAGAGGAAGCAGAGTTCTTATACTTACTGGTTTATCTTTATTTCTTCTCTTTCTCAGACCTATTTTATCCCATACAATAGATTCCTGTTAACTATTGATGTCATGTCTGAAAATTTGTCTTTCTCTTGAACCCAATTTTCAATTGTGATTAAGAATTTGTTTTAATTGACTATATTTGATAAAAGAATGTTCATCTAGAATTACTGTGGACAGGTAGTGACGTAGTTTATTTGTTCACTATGTAAACAAAATCACCCTAGAAGGACAATTGTGGGCAGTACCATGGGACCAAATAGGATATTGGTTGTTTTGATTTATACAATACAGTTAACAGTTGGGAAGCAAAATATCTCATTAAAAAATGTCAGGTATCAGAAAAGAATTAATGAAAATTAAGTAAATCAAATAATACACCTTATGTTATCTGGGTTTAGGTTTTTATTATTTAAACAAACTTTAAAATATACTCTTATATTTTTTCACAAAACCATTTCAAACATAACAACAACAAAATTGCTTCATAAACTAAAAGTTTCTGTCCATAAGTTTCATGTAGCACTTATATGATATATTGAATTGACACTCATACTTCGACCTCTGAAATTAGTTTTGAAATTGTCAGTATACAAAAAAAGAGAATGCTAGAATTTGGTAGGACTTTAAAACTTTGTCTTTTCTATTTAGTTAGTGGGCTTAAATTTAGCTTTCCTGATAAATTTGGAGCCATAAGCTTTGGTAGCTTCCAACTTTCTTTTAAATATTTATGATAAACTATTATCATTGTTTGTTCAAGACAGGGTTTTATTGTGTAGCTGTGACTGACCCAGAACTTACTCGTTAGGTCACTTGGATGTCTAAATCACAGAAATCTACCTCCTGTAGTCTTTCTTAATATTTAAATGGGAAAGAATAGCTTGTCCTATCACCATTAACATTTACAGTGTTCAAAATATGAACTACAGAAACTTCATTGGGGAATAAAACACTAGATATCAGAGGGGCTTCCTTGAGAAAGGCAAACATAAGGAAGTCATGTAATAATACTTTCCTACTGAAGAAAGAGGAGGAGACGGTGGCTGGTGGAGGGGAGGGGAGAAACAGTGAGAAAAAGTTAGAGAATAAAAAAACCAAGGAGAGAAAAGACGCTTTGGGACTCAACTTTCATACTTACTTCATGTACTCAATTAAAACTCATCTCCCAAAGTCATGATTTTTTTAATATTTAGTATACTAATTAAAAGTGTTCTATAACCTTGCAAGTCATTGGTAGTTAATGGAGAAAGGCAGGTAGAGAAACACAGGTGGCTTCATACTTTTTCTTTCATCTATTGTTCCTTTTAATTCCCATTCATTAATCTATGCTGTGCCACATAGTGCTATGACACTACTCATAACTAGTCTTTAAATCTTCAGTTTTTCATTTAATCCAACAAAAGATAATACTCAAAAATATTTTTGTCTCCTATCATTTTTTAATAGAAAAAAGTCTCCCAAATTCAATAGGATTTCTATTTTATACTTTAGAGAAATAGAAAGGCTTATAGACTTTGCCTTTGGCTGGAGAGATAGCTTAGTTAAGAAAGTGCTTGTCCTGTAAGCTTGAAGACCTGAGTTTGATCCCCAGAACTTCTGTAAAAGATAAGTATGACAGCACTTGCTTGTGATCCTAGTCCTTTAGTGGCAAAGACAGGCTAGACTGGCCATCAGGTCTGACCAAAATTCTGAATTCTGGATTCATTGAGAGACTCTGCCTCAAAATATAAAGTGGTAAATGATTGACAGAGACACCTGCAGACATCTGAAGTCAACCAGTCAACCTCTGTGCTATACATACACCTACACACACACACACACACACACACACACAGAGAGAGAGAGAGAGAGAGAGAGAGAGAGAGAGAGAGAGAGAGAGAGAGCACAAAAATAAACAATGTGGAAAAACAATCTGAGGAACAAACTTTGTCCTTTAGCCTACTCACACACATGCGCACATATGTGCACCTGCACACATCTCTGAGTAAATTTAGCTAAATTTTGAGTAATTTTCACTCACAGCTGAAATGATATTTAAGATTTATTTCACAAAGTTACACAAAAGTTCTTGGGCAGTGGCCTTAATGTTATAACACTGGAAAACATAGTAAAATTTTGAGCAATGACAGAAATTTAACTTAGAAACATAGATGAAACACACACACACATATGCATATACATATGTGGCTGACAGAATACTTTATAAGCTAAAATAACTATCTAGACAAAAATTAACAATAGTCAAAATTTGAGTGATGGCAGTAAAAATGGAAAGTGCAGATGCCAAAGAAATTGCAGAAGATACATTGACATGATTTAAAGGTTGAGCCAAGAGAGAATATCCAAAAACTGTCTTGAGCTTTTGGATCAAACAGAATGATGATCCATACCACAAATAGAATAAAACTCCAAAGAGGTCAAATTGTTGAGATTTCTGTAGAAAAGATGATATAAATCATTTCCAATGCATGAAACGCTCCCGTTCTTGCCATCTGTTATCCTTCCATCATATGTCTTGTCCATGGGGTCCAGCTGTTTATTTTCCTTTATTAACTCCCCAACCTTTCATTATTACCCAATTTCTTTACAGTTACAGCAGTGAATTTCCAGAAAGAAAGAATGAATTTCCCTGGAGTCAGAATAACTTCAGGAAAATATATACTTCATGTAGAATCAATATAAAAATGAGGTTTTCCAGCTGGACATGGTAATATACATCATTAATCCAATCACCTGGGAAGGAGAAACTGATGGATCTCTATAAATTCAAGGCCAATATAGCTTGCAGAGCAAGTTCGAGGCTATGAAGGACTACTTAGAGATATTTGTAAATAGATGATAGACAGGCAGGCAGGTAGGAAGGCAGGCAGGCAGGCAGACAGACAGACAGACAGACAGATAGATAGATAATAGACAAATCATGAATAGACGATGGATGAATGGTGAATGGACAGTTAGACATATATGTAGATAGCAATAATAATAAATAATTGCTATTATAAACAATAAAGTGATTCTGATTTCTCAAGGTACTCTGTCTCCAATCACTGACATTTTTAGCACAGAAAAAGGCTCATGTACCTTAAATTTTTGTCAAAGCTAGAAAAACACAATGGTTGCTTCATAAAAACAATACCTACAACTCCCTTTTCTATGTATGGAATATAGCCCAATAATCCAAATATATGCCGGAAGCTCTGAATATGATTTTCTACATATGCAAACATATGATAAATTTACCTTACCATCCAGGCATGGCAAGCATGCAAACCAGGCACAGCAGTGACTGCTAATTGTTCAATGGCAACGATGTGTTATAGTAGAAGATATAACATTATTTCTGGAATCCCCATTTCGTACTTTTACATATCTTAATGCTGAACAACAGAAATTAGGATATAGAACAAAAAGGGAGTGACAATCGGAAATAGATTCCCTGAAAAGTTAAATGTTGTCATCTGTGGGAAGAATAAACACATCGTTGTCCATTTTTAAAAAAGTGAACATCTGTTGGGAGGCTTCTATCAGTTTGCCCTCGCTCTAAGTACATGACATTACCCTGTGGGTATGTGCAAGTGTAGACTATATTATTACATTTATTTCATATTGTAGCTTCCCTCTGAATCCATCAGAAGGCTCTTCTTTCACATGTGTTCTCTTTGAAACCCACAAATTACTACGAGAAGAGTAATAGTATAGTCCCTGTGGAGATTTTGGCATTCCCAAAGAGCAGAATGTCTTCATTTCTGTCCTGTATTTTTCTATTAGAAGTCTAAGGAATGAAAAGACAAAATCAAGGACAAAAATGCCATATTTGAACAAATGGGACCATGGATATAAGACGTACTTGGTTCAATACTTTAACAAGTAAAACCCAATCTATATTTTAGAGAAACTGACTGTTTCTTGTCCTTCCCATAAGCTGATCAATTCTTTTATCTAACAACTATCTGAGTTTTTAATTAATTTTATTCTAGTTTTGTAGTCTAAATTACTATCTGCAATCAAATATGTATGAAAATTTGTATGTATATACATATAATAAAAGGAAGAAAATATTTATAAAGAAAAGTTGTTGCTTACATATGTACAAAATTTTATATATACACCAGAATTATATATATGTCAATATATATTTCCTACTAATTTCACTCACTTGTTTTTAGAACTGTATTTTTCCAATAAAAGACCTGGCAGGAACTTAGCTGGATTATTTAATACAGTTGTTTTCCTTTTCTTCTTTTTAATTCAAAATAATACTTTGCTAAGGAAGATAAGTGTGTGAGAAGAATGAGGGTATATGTATGTGATAGGACTCAGTTTTAATTTCAGCATTATAAAAAGTTCAGAATAAATACACCATAAAGCCTCCTTATCACAGATTTAAAATGTAGCAATGAGAAGATACATGAACAAATTGAGCAGCAATGTTAAGATGGGGAGGTGTAGATGTAGTCTTGAGAAAGCCAAAATAAACACCAAGTAACTTTTCCCCCCATCTTTATTAAATTGGGTATTTCTTATTTACATTTCAAATGTTATTCCCTTTCCTGGTTTCCAGGCCAAGTAACTTTATGTTCAACTTTCTTGGCCATCTCTCATATTTAACATGTTGAAGACAGAATTTTCTGGTCTTCCTCTAGTGCCCATCTGCAACAGAACCTGTGCTTACAGTCCCACTTACATCATGACTTCCCGCCCACCTATTTTCATAACAAAACTGTCAGTGCCATCTCCACCTCTATTCTCTCTTTTATACTGACAATATAATGTGAATCCTTGTTAGATCCACCTTAAATAAGCTCCACAGGGAGGTCATTTCTCTCCTCTATTAGCCTTTTTGATCATATCTGCATCTAAGCCAAAATCTCTTATGTGTGTTGCCGAAGTCACTTTGGTCATTAAACTTCTGATCTTCTTCCTCATAGTCCCTCTTTAAATCAGAGGCATCCTTTCAAAAATGTGTAAAATTATTTCACTTGTTGGCTCTAAATAAATTGAGTGATTCATTGGTAACTATGCGATTGCATGAGGCCTGTCCCCTTTCTGATTTCTCCTGATCTCTAATGATTCCCATATTAGAACATTATTGTATTTGCTAAATTTCAACACTGTAAAAAATTACTTGATTTAAAAGAGGAAAATGTATTTTGCCTCATAGTTTCAAACGACTCTGCCCATTATTGTTTTGCCCCTTGCTCTTGGGAAAATATAATAATTCAAATAATGTGCAGTGGGGAGATTCTTCACTTCATGGTGGACAGGAAGTAGGATGTAGCAATAACAGAGAGGGCTAGCACAAAAGAGAGACCTAAGTGACTACTGCCTCCATCCAGTCCTCACCTTTCCCAGTTTGACTGCCTCCCAACACTCTATTTACATTTTTAATTCATCAATTAAAATATTAATTTCATCAGAGAATGCATATTTTATTCTCCCTGTAAAAACCTTCAAAGATATAGCAAAGAAGTGTTTTAATGATCTTTGATGTATCTCAAGTAAATCAAGAACAAGGAGATTTCAACTGGAAATTGCAACTCTACAGCAAGCTGGAATAGAAATCATGTGAGTGAAGGCTTGAATATATGTTGGCCAAACCTTGAGACTTTATAGTAAGCTGAGTTTTTAAGTGACTATCTTTAAAATGACAATCTTATAAAGGATATTTCATGGTGTTATTACTGGCCAACTTTAGTGAGGTTTACAGAGATACTCTGGTACAAAAATCAAAACCTTTTAAAATTTCTAGTTCATCCAAAACCAAAGTAAAGTTAGAGATCAAATAGACATGGTTTCTACATAGAAGAGCACTAATCCAAAGAATCCAATTACAATACATTGTGACTGAATAAAGAAACCTTTGAGAACACTTCTGGATTGGGTCAGACTCTTCCCATCAAACATTGAACTTTATGTGTAAGTATAAGTAAAATCATTAATTCGTATTTTCTTTTTAAAAAGGTGTACTATTTAACAACCTTCTTACATACGACCACCTTAGAAGTTTATTTTTATTTGATTTTTTGTCCAAGGAAATCTGGTTAATGCTTGAATTGGTGGTAGACTATCCTTTCCGTGTAATGCTAGTTTTTCAGGCATGTAGAATCCCACATTTTATAACACATAGGATGCCTAGGCCTACTTCATCTTAGATTTGTATAATTTTCTTTTTGTAATTACAAATGTTCATGACTAAATTTTTCCTTGAGATTCAAAGAAACTTTGAACTTGGAATCTTTAGTCTTCTAAATAATACTGTAACTTACAAGACTATGAGGATTTGGAAATAGCGTGAATGCATCTTTCATAATGAAACTTACATAATACTTTTTAGGGGCCCAATGTGAAATGTTGTGACTTACTGAAGATACATTTGTATGTTGAATTTACAAGTAATGGATCTCTAATAGTTAATTTTGATTGTCAAATTGATTGAAATAAAAATGTCTATGCAATTAGAAAAATACTAATATATCAGGACATTTCCTGAAAAAACTAATAGGTGACGTGGGTCTCAACCTAAATATAGAAGGCATAATCCCAAAGACTGGGGTTGTAAATGTGAAAGGGAGACAATATAAAAGGCTGCTAGCTTAGGCATTCTCTGTCTTGATTCCTAGATACATGTGAGCCTCTCTGCTCCACCATGCTTTCTTTGCCATGATACATTAAGATCACTAAAACTTTGAGTAAAATGTTTTCTTCATAAAATATTTTTCTTTATTTTGTGATCCTCTAATTTGATATATGATGGACAAGTTCAAAGTTTATAGACTATAAATCTGCCTTAAAAGGCATGTACATGTCTTCAGCTCTTAATGTGAAAAGCCAAGAGATACACTTAATATTACCTTACAACTGAGCCTAGAAAGTTAAACTTCTTTCTCTATGATCAAACTAAATTAGTAGCTAATAATAGTAAAAGGTCCTATACTAGTTACTGTTCAGTAGATATAGATAGATTCTGTTTCAGTAGATACTATTTCATGCAAAAGCATGAAGACCAGCATTCAGATCTGCAGGAGCTACTAAAAACTTGCTATACAGGTGATTCCAGTGTACTTACAGCGAGATAAGAGGCAGATATAAAATAAGCTCTAAAAATCTGTAATCCACTGATATATGCAGTGGTGAACAACAAGAGACATGCATGATGTCCCATGCACACACCCACATTCAAACCCACACATGCCTACACAAGGGGTGGGAGAAACTATGAAAAATTTCAAACAGTCCTGTTTTATAAGATGACTTTTCTATGCTTGTTGTGTTAGTGGGGCCAACTAGGACCACAGATCTTGATGCAGATTCAATGATTCAGAGAACCCAGTTATAAGCATTTTGGAGAGCCAGAAATCTCAAGTGTCCATTTCACTCTGGAATTTTTTAGCCTGTAAGTTTCTTACATAACTTAGATTACACCATGACAGTTAAGTCTACTTAATGACTTTATCTCAAGGTCTTTTTATGTATTAACTCTTTTTTGTGTTTGAAATAACTGTCAGGTTAGAGGTAGGTAAGAGAGAGGAGAGACCACTGAGACAAGAGCTCACCAAAAATGACAAGAATAAGTCACATCTAGTGTAGACTCCTGAAGAGTAGGTCATTTGCATGAGTATAAGGACATTCTTAGAGCAATGTCAGCATCACTGAATATGCTGACAAATTTGCACTGAGAACATTGTGTCCGGCACCTGCTATGAGCACTTCATACCTGTAAGGCAAGATTCTCGACACAATGAAGTTTAACAAAAGGTAGGCATGAAACAAGAAGTCATCACAAGGCAAATATAATAAAATAAGCTTTGCAATTTGCGAAATGCCTGGAAATAAAGATTGGGGGTAGATATGAAAAGAAATGGAATCAGCAAGGTCGTAATGAGTAGAAAATGTTTTCGGATGCTCTATTCAAGAAAACAACTTGAATGTAGTGTAATTCTCTGCAAGGATGCATAACCTAAAAGCAGAAGTTAATATAGAGTAGAGAGGATAAAAACGAGAGCTGTCTATGAAAATACAGAATCATAATAGAATTAGGGTCAAAGACCAGGTAAGTTGCTCTATAATCTCAGCTTAATGAGGAAAATAAATAGTGAAAAAAAAGTGTTCTTCTCATATCCATGTCAGTAGTTTTATTTTCTAAATATACTTATTTTTTTCCTTACTGTCATTTTAATGTTTATAGTCTTTATACACACAGGGCATCTTTGAGGGAACCCAAGAGCTTACTGATGCTGGCTGATCTTTTTCATTTTTCTCTCTCTATATTGACTCCAGAGAAAAACAAATGGATTCTTAAAATCCTAAAGGAAGCACCAGTGTTTTAATAAGTTCTAGAAAAACTTATTCAACATAATCCCCTACCAACTCCTGACCACGTACATCAGAGGCAGGTCAAGTTCCAAAAGAGGGATTTCAGTGTGAGTAATTATATGCTGCAACATAATTTCCTCAAAACTACACACATGCTGGAAAAATACTTATTTGTGGCTATACCGTGGGTAAGGTTGCTGTAAAAATAGTACACCTTATAATAGTGCCATATGCCATAATTTACCTCAGCTATATCTGAAGTGACATATCAAATTTCAGACTTAATATTTAGTAACTAACAATTTACTATACAAATGTGCAACCTGAGCTCCAAAATAATTCCAAAAGACAAGCCATTATTTTTATATGGAAAAATATGATGGACCATGCCAAACACCAAAGGATTATACAGAAGGTGGAATAGACTTATAAACATGAAAGATATTCGGCACATTTCAAATACTTTACAAAACAATGAGTTAACTCCAGGCATGTACTCAGAAAAGATATAATAATTCAAAAGTGGTAACAAATTTCTCTCATACTGTGAACACAGGGGATTTGAGTGAAAACAGACAGCATTAAGTATACCTGTAAATTGTCAAAGAACACATTTTATAAGGTAAATAGAACAAGCATACTAGTGGGTACAGAACCTCCAAGAAAAAGAATCAAAACTCTTCGGCAAAATGTAGTAAAAACCCATATTAAGGCAGTCACAAGAACTTCATGGGATTTCTGATCTTTTGTCTTGGGTGGGGGAAGGCAATTAGCATTGAGTGTTTTTGTATTTTCACCATCCAAAGTAAATTTTTCAGATAAAGATAACAGTTGAAATAGAAATAACAACAAATTTTCATATACTTTAAATTTATTTGAGCTATTGAACATGATGAATCTTGTATGAATTTATCTTTCACTGCTATCACAGAATATCTGAGATGATCATATATGAATGGTATTTATTTTCCTCATATCCCTGGAGGTTTAGCAGCTGAGTGTTAGCACTAGCTTAGTTCTATTGAGGGCCCACTGTAGTTGCAATCATGACCAGAGTGCCTATGAAAATGACCACATGAAAAAGCCAGAAGCTGCAACTAACTGCATGAGACATTCATGCATAAATCCCTTGTGATAGAGGGATAACCAGACCTGCTTATCACCCGCTAAGCCTAAGCTTATAAAAGTTTCATTACCTTTTAACATGGCCACACTAAAAACTATGCCTCCGATGCACCAGTATGTTTGGAAAGTCACACACTCTAAGAATTCTGTTAGTTTATTGTAATTTGTTACATATATTTCTATGTGTTTTGGTAGGTTATTTGAATGTTCCGGGCATAATTTAGCACAGAGCATATTATGGGTCCAACTTCAATGTAGAGATTTTAAGACTCTCTTAGTGCAAAACTATTACTGGCTTATATAAAACAAAGTTTAATACATCTATGATATCTTTGAGATTTTTTCAAGCTATAATACAACTTAGGATATTGATGCATACAAATGATATTACTAATCTAGAAAATAAGTATCTATATATAAACACAAACTATCCCCGATATTTCCCAATCTTCAGTTTTGTCACTTTTTATTAGAAGAAAAAATGTAAACACTTATTTTCTATCACAAGGTCTAGTATTAAGAATTTTAAAATGAATAAAAACATAATGCACTTTTTTCTTTAAATTTTTTACTTAATAAATTTATCATGAATGATATATTTCTATCATTTAACCCATCCCTCTGTCGCTAACAATTCTATCTATGCACCTTTCAGACACTGCAAATTCAGCTTTTTTTAACCATCCTTCCCTCTCTTTCATACACACACACACACACACACACACACACACACACACACACAGCCTTCTGAATCCATGTTGTATTGTTTCATATGCATGTATCTTTAGGGTAACTACATATGTATTACCTGTCATGAGGCTCACCTGGAAAAAATATATTCTCCCTCTATCAGCCGCCATTAATGACCTCGTGCATTTCACTTAACAGTGGGCCCATGTGAAATTTTCTCACCCACATTACCATGTCAACTTGTGCAGTCAATTTTCTGTTTGCGTCTTTTTTTTATAGTAACCACATCAATAAAATCTTATAGGTACAACTTCTCTGTTACACATAGAAGACACTATCTTACACACAGCAAATGAAGATTACTACAGAAATCCACTACTGAAATCACAAGTAGCCAAGATTATCAAAGACCAGCAAAGTGTTACAAGGCATACCAATGCAAGAGCATTGTCACCAAAGACCAGCAAGGTTTTACAAGCAAACCAGTGGAATAAGGCTGCTCACTGTCTGATGGGTTATACTTATACTCTTGCCAAACATCACTCATTCACTCAGTGTCTGCCTCAACAAAATGTTCTCTCTCATGTGTCTGTTTCAGTAAAATAACCTCTCATAAGACAGCTTCCAGAAAAATATCACATGACACAACTGAATCTCCAAAGAAATAAGAAATGCCCACTTTAGTTATTTCAATGAGTGAATAAAACAAACCTTTCCTAATTAACATTTAAACTTAATATTTCTTACCTATCCTAAATTATGCATATAGTAATATAATTTTCTAAATGAAAAGCTAAACAGTGAAAAACAGATTTATCAGAAGCCATCAAGGAAATATGTCTTATCATGGAAGAGAAGTGGGAGTCTCATATTGATGATGTGGAGAGAAATTCTGGAATGATTGCTGTGCATAGGTAGTACCTGTTTCAGAGTAGAGTCATGGATGAAAGCTGTCACTACAAGAGTGACAGCATGAAGATTGAAGAAAATAGATACAGAAATATTGACAGACAGAAAAACGATAGATACACCAAGAGAACACTTGATGTAATTTACTATTTGATTATAAATTTAATACTTTTCTCAGAATTGAAAGAAATTGCCCACTGACACAATAAATGAACTGAAATAATAAAACAATTACTAATTATAGAGGAAAGAGAAGCCTTTCAATGAAAGCTTCATAGTTAACTTTGTGGGTCACACCACATAATATTTATACACTCACAGTCATGCAAATACAAAAATAATTATAATACTTCAACAAAAATGTTGATACATTATATTAAGAGGTCAGCGAAGATGTATGTGTGCCAGAGAAAAATATACACAGAGAAAATGTGTTTTGCAGATTGTTAGAATGTATTCTAGAGTTAAATAAAACAATAAAAAAACTGTAAACTCAGTCAAAATTAAAACTTAACGAACAATAGCATTTTATATATTCCTATGAGATTTACCAGCTAGAGACTATTTTCTATAGCTAACATAATTGTGGTATTAGTGTGGTGATATTTAGGGTTGGTAAATAGATGGAAGAGTATACTATTTCAATTTCATACCACTAACTGCTCATTAAATTATGAAAGTACATTATGTTAATTAACACAAAACATAATCTGAAACAGAATAAATACACAATTTCAAAGCCATGAATTAAAAAAGTACTTTAAGGAATTTTTAAATGTATTTTACTTATTCTTGGAGAATTTTACCTCTATTCATGTTTTTTAATCATATCCACATCCTCCATCTATCTCCAAACTATTCACAGGTCTCCCCAAGATATGATGCTTCTTTAACTTCAAATGTCAAGCCCTGTTTTTGTTTTATAACCCACTAAACTCAATGAGTAATGTCCCTATGTGTTTCGATATAGGACGACCTACTGAGATATGATAACATACCAGAGGCCAACCTCCTAGAGAAAATGCCTTAGCAGCCTTCAAACACCAATACTCTCCCACTTAGAGGTGAACATTTATGAATCACGAACAGTTGACTGATCTATGTTGTAATTTTGACTGGGTTGATCTTGTGCAGGCCTTGTTCAAACAGCTCTAGCTATTAAAAGTTCATGAGTACATCAGCTGTATTATATCCAGAAAACACTGTTTCACAGCAATTCTGCCCAACCTCTGACTCATACGATCTTTCTGCTCTATTTTACTGAAGTGTTTCCTGAACAAAATTCATAGTTTTCTCTGACTTTTGATAAGAACTCCATCATGAGATCCTAACCAATTTTACAATGTCAGTCATGAGTTATGTCCTGTGTGATAGTATCTAAGTCAAATTAGTAAAATGGTTTGCTATCCCCATGAACTTCATAACACTACTGTTTGAATGTACATAACTTAGTAAGTCATTTACTATAGTAGCGCACAGGACTCAGCTGGATAAGACGACTAATGACTTTTGTTCTCTAACAGCTCATAAATAACCTTTTCGGCACTGTGAAATTCAGCATTAGGAACAAAGCTTCAAGTCCTACTTTCTAACTGTCTTATCCAATTTCATCTAGATGTTTCGTATATGTATATATTTTAAGAAGATTTTTTTTGTAGATTTTTACATTACTTCTCCAATAGTGCTTACTTCTAGCTGTCCTCCCAATATTCACCCCTGTACCCTCCTATTCCCTCTTTTCTCCACTTAACACTCTTCTTAAAGGTTTGCCCGATCCATTCTTAACTATATATCATATTTCCCTTGCTCAAAAGATTCTTCCCTACCCCACAGTGCCTTAGTCTAGGCCTAATCTCTTTAGTTCACAGATTTTAGTCTGCTTTAAATATAACCTATTCATACTGTATAACGTTAGTTTTATGTATGTTTTGAAGAATGATTATTTAATACTGGAGAACCTATTCGTATGCTCTTCTATGGGGAAGAGTATGTCTCCCACCTTCAGTATTCCTCAGTTGCCTGTAGAACTCTGGTGTTGGGTTGAAGAGGCAAATGCTTTTCCATATCCACTTCCTATGCCAATGGCATTCCTATTGCAATTGTGTTGTTCATGTTCAGGAAGTTATAATGACTTTATGGGTGTAGCTTCTGATGTTACTAGGAAACACACTCCTGCAGCTATTTTGACTAATTTTTTTTGTCTCTTTCAATCTCTCTGCCTCCTCTTCTGAAATGTTCCCTGAAGCTTGAGTGTGGGAATTGTTTTGTAAATTTATCTATTGGGAGTGGCCTCCACTGCTCTGCGTGCTGATTAGTCTTCTATAGTGATTCTATCTGTTGCAAAGAGAAGTTTTCTTGATGTGGAGTAAAAACTATATTTATCTGGAGGTATAAGGGATAATAATTGTAATGTAGTTGATGACTGTTGTCCAAGAAATTCACAAACATTATAACATATTGCTATTGCCCTTAATTGACGCCCACAGGTAGAAAGTATGTTCCTATTCCTGAAGATACCATGTTCTTTAAATGCATAAAGACTAGCTTTAAGGTACCTGAGAATATCAGGCAGGCTTCCTAAGGGAGGAAGCAAGCAACAGTCCGACCCATCTAGGATACTGATGAATCACTGACATGACCAGCATGGAATAATAACCCTACAGGTACAGTAGTGATACACCTACCATCATGATAGCTAAGAGGTCTCTAATTGGACTGAAGCTTCTCTCAACAAGATGGAAATCCTAGCTGTTGCTGGAAGCCTGGCTAAGTCCCAGTGGTTAAGTCATGGATCACGGAAGACAACCTACAACCACGATTTCATGGAGTCTTTTAAAGAATGAGCAGGAAAGAGAAAAAAACTGGAAGGAGAAACCACTGAAAACAAACACTACACAATTAAAGGGGTCTTGATATGTTTCCAAATATATTCTTCTAATATTCACACACAGGCCACTTGTTATACCCCAAATGTCCTTGCTTACTGGCATGCATCATTCACTCCATGTCCCCATCTGTAAGAGCCCTGGCGGCCCCTCAAGTATTCACTCAATGGTGCTTTATTGTTTCCTCTCATCTGCAAACAGATGGAATTTTCTCCTCTTGTAATCTCTTCAGGGTTTCTTCCACCATTACTGTGCTTACTTTACATAACTTTGTATTCTTTTGTACATTTACCTGATTCAAAATGCTTAAAATCTAGAGCTTGTATTTTGTAATATTTTTAGCCCTGACACTAAAAATTTGGATAAACATTAGTCATTTTGAAGATGAATAAATTTAAATAAATTTTGGCAAGCAGTACTCATCATTTAAAGAAAAAGAAGTATCATTTTGGGTGACAAATATGAAAGGATGAAGCCAGAGTCTTTCATATGCTAAACTTATATTCTATTACTGAATTAGACCTTCTGTCTCTGCTCCCAATTTTATTAACAATGTAACAATATTCTAATAATAGCACAAAATATGCTACTTATAATCAAATATGACTAAGAAAGTTGTAATAAATTGAGGATCTAAGCAGTCTCACTTGAATGTTTTGTCATAATTTTTCACCACATCTATGGAGAAATGTGCTTCTAATTTTTATTCTTAAACTGCATATACAAGCATATAATATCCATGGAGATGACATAATAGCCATAAACTTGATCACATATCACTAATTATGGGTTCAATTTTGGTTAGCAACCCTTTAGAAAAACCAACAAACAGCACATGTTAGCTATTAAAATTGAAGAATGTTATTGATGTTAATAAAATTAATTTAGAACATTGTTTTTAATGAAAAGAACAATTTCTTCTGTAACTATTTGACACATTTATTTTTAAATGAGACAAAATTAAGAGTCTCATTATAGTATTAACATTAATTTATAAAAATCCAACAAAGCCAATAGCAACACACAAAACCAGCACACACGTAGCACCTACTCCATGTGAAATCTTCATCTGAGTTATGTTTTACACATGCTAATATAACAGACGTCCCTGAGACTGGCACGCAGACACTATTGTTAATGCTTTCCTTTGTAGTTGAGAAAGCTGGATCATACCCAGGCTAAGTCTTTCCTTATGTTGAGGTTTAGTACCAGACCTAGAATCAAGCGATCAGAATCTATGCCTTAAAAATCCATGCCATGTGGAATAGATGTCATCTTTGCTCTTAATTTGTTTTTTTTTTTTTCACATGAGCAACCTAATGTTTGGCAGGCAGAATCCGAGTTGGAAGCCATCTGTTCTGTTTAGTAAATGTTGCTTTGTTTGGCCACCAATTTTGGTGCTTTGTCTTACTGGTCTTTGTATATTATGGTTTACAATTTTGTGGTTTTATGGGTTTTGCTTGTTTCTGGACATGTGTGTGTGCGCGCGCGCGAGTGCGCTTCTGCTTTTTCTTTTTGATTTCATTTTGGTTTGTTTGTTGTTGTTTGCTCATTTCTTTGTTTTCTGAAGAGCAAGAGATAGTAATGGCACAGAGTGGGTAGGAAGGCAGGGTGATGTTGGGGAAGGGGAAACTTATCATAGTATATGATAAAGATTGTACTGTGGAAGGCAACGTTTTTGGGTGGGTGGGGTGGGATGACAAGATCTGGTATTGGGTCTGGGAAAAGGACTGAAGCCCTGAGGACCAGCAGAAAGAATGGGAACAGAAGACCTCAGGAAGAAGGAGATTGGAGGGACCCTCCAGAATGTACCAGAGACCAGGGAAGTGAGAGACTTTCAGGACTCAAAGTGGGGGACCCTAAATGAAAATGCCCTACATTGGGGAGAGGGAACCCATTGAGCCTACCTCCAGCAGAAAGACAGGGCATCAAGTGAGGGATGGGGTTGCTATTCCAGTCAAATCTCTGACCCATAATTCTCTAGTCTGAAAGAAATGCAGGAATAGAAATGGAGAAGAGCCTGAGGAAAAGAAGGTCCAGCGACAGGCCCAAAGTGGGATCCAGCTCAAGGGGAGGCCCCAAGACCTGACACCATTACTGAAGCAATGGGGTGCTCACAAAAAGGGACCTATCATGACTGCCCTCCAAAAGGCCTAGCAAGCTGCTGAAAGAGTCAGATGCAGATATGTGCACCCAACCAATGAACAGAAGCTGCTGACCCCTCTGGTTAAATTAGGAAAAAGCTGGAGAAAGCTGAGGAGGAGGGCGACACTGTAGGAGAACCAGCAGTCTCACTTAACCTGAACCCATGAGATCTCTCAGACACTGGATCACCAACCAGGTAGCATGCACCAGCTGAGATGAGGACTCCAACACATATACAATAGAGAACTCCCGGATCTGAGTTCAGTCAGAGAAGGTGCACATAATCCCCAAGAGACTGGAGTCCTCAGGAAGTTTAGAGGTCTGGTGTGGTGTGCTGCATGAGGACATCATCCTGGAGGGGTTAGGGAGGAGGAATGGGATGTGAAACAGTCGGAGGGTGAACCGAGAGGGGAATAAAATCTGGAGTGTAAGATAAATAAATAAATAAATAAATAAATAAATAAATAAATAAATAAATAAACAAATAAATAATAAAAAATATTGTGCTACAGACTGAACACTGAATATAAAACAGAACTACAAGGGATCAAGCTCTCCCATTATTTTTTAAAGTACTGTACTAAGAAAGAGAGTGGGGAGTTAAAAAGGTGACTCAGCAGTTAAGAGTAATGCCTGGTTCAATTTCTAGCACTGACATGGCGACTCAGCTCTTTGTAACTCCAGTCCCTGAGGATCCAACCCCCGTACACAGCCATACGTGTAGATGAAATAGTGACATAAAATCAAAATAAATAAATTATTTTAAAAATGAAAGTTATAGAAAGCTTGAGCATTTAACTCAGACCATAACAGCTTACTTAGCACGCACGAAGTCCTGAGTTCAAATCCCCAACACAGTACATACCAGAGGGCGTGGTGATACATCCCTACAATTCCAGCACTCTCTGTGAGCTTGACGTAGGAGTGTCAGAAGTTTAAAGTTATCCTGCACTATATAGAAAATCTGAAGCCAGGTTAGGCAATATGCAATCCTGTTTCAAGTATAAAATAAAATAAAGGAAGGGCGAGAGGGAGGGAGAGAAGTTTAGAAAGCCGTACAGTACTTCTTAATTCTGGTTATATTCTATATATTCTGCATGACCATCTCACAGTTACATACTTCTGTGTTCTCATGAAAAGCCTTAAGAAATTGAGGCGAATTACTCCTCTTTTAAAAGATGTTTCATGTAAATAAAAAGAAAATGATTTTTCAAACACAAATTTGGTTTTTCTTTAGGTAGCCTTCTTGCATTTAGATATGAATATGCTAAGAATGTGCTTAAAAGTTCTTTATGACTCTTTTCAAATGGAATATTTACTTTTCTGCTTGATGTTTTGCTATGCAAGTAGGCAGTTCCCATGTTCAACTTCAATGGATTCCTTCTGATGCCTCAAAGTAAATCAAATTATACAGCAAACGGGGATATCACTAAAGCCTGTGTAAATAAAAACATAAAAAAATTAAATAGAACCTGTCATTTGCCTTGTAACTATTCAGAGTAAAACCATTCATGTTGTTCCAAATAAAATGCTAAAGCTTCAGAGGGCTTTGCTGGGTGACGGGTACCTAAGAATGAACACTTTACCAGGGAGAGAAAAGGCCCTTTGAAGGCTCATTTAGTCCCATTCCCATGATTCCTCCTCGCTTTACCATGTCCCAGACCTGCTAAGAATGACTACAGAACTTCCTTTCATCAGCCACTGAGAGCCACTGAGGGTGACTTCAAAGTGGATTGTCACAACAGTGCGCAGTAGTCTGTAAATATATACAGAATAATATGGAGGCTGTGAGGTTCAAAGGAGCTTTCAAGCAGGGAAGGTCAAACGCAGAACATCTCAAAGCGGTTTTGTTCTGTGTTTTTCCCTACAACTACGATTTCTCAAGAAGCCGGTTTTGAGAATTTTGGATCCTTCCTTCTGCAGCTTTATCCTCAACTCCTCTCAACTTCTAATTGGTGACTACAGACCCTTGCATACCCTTCTCTTCTCACTCAGGATTTTTTGTAAAAATATATTAACAAGTGGGGAATGACAGTCATTAGAGGACCAAGGATTGATTCCAAGCAATCACATGGTAGCTATTCACTATTATGACACCACTTCCGGAGAATCATCCATCCTCTTTTGATTTATGTGGGCACAGGCTACGCTTTTGGTACACACATAAACATAGTCAAAACATGCATATGTGTAAATTTTAAAAAGCAAATTCTGATTATGAAATAGTAGTAGATTTCCAGCCACCAAGGTTCCTCCATTCATTTTTACAGAACAGAAACTAAGGTTCAAAAACAGAAGAAGTACATTTTGGTTAGGAGTTAAATCCATTACATATAGGACACAGTGGGTCAATGTTTTTAAGTGAAGTAAAAGAGAAGACGAGAGGGGGGAAAGGAAAAGACTTAGGGAAAAAGAGAGAGAGTAAAATAAACAATGCTTAGTGAAACTGATGTGACTGAGAAAATAAGTACCAAACCCTGACGCTATTACTGATGTGAGGTTCTGTTTACAGACAGGAGTCTAGCCTGGCTGTCCTCTGACAGGCTCTACTAGCAGCTGACTGAGACAGATGCAAATGCTCACACCCAAGTATTGGACAATACTCCAATTAACTATATGAATAGGAATAAGGCACCCTTACATAAGATACACCAGCAAACTATATATGCTTCTTATTGCTATACATTTTACACCGTTTGTTGAACATTAGATTATAGAGCAAAATGACAGAGTATTGGTCTCTGTGATATACTTTTCCCAATTTAGCCCAGCTACCCTATAGAATAAAAATTAAGACAAATACACATGTTTTCTAATTTTGATTATATAATATCTAGCATTAGTTCCTTTTCCTTTACTGATAAAAAGTAGCTAAGTTAAAATAAACAATTGCAGAGACAGTCTTCTTCATGGGGTTGTCTGCTGGCCTGAGATCTTCAAGGATACCTTTGCTCTTGCCTCTAACAGTTCCACAAGTGCAATTAATTATTAAACCACAGAGAAAAGACTCCAGAATGCTGCACTATACTTTCATATTATTTAATTAGTTTTATATGACCAGTGCTTTAAACCCTCTGAAAAATGTTTCATGAAATAAAACATTTAACTTCCAAGCTGTGCGTGGTGCACAAGCCTGTAATCTCAGTTATTATGAAGCTAGTACAAAGGATTACAGGTCAAGGCCTACATGGACTACAGATATTAGAGGCAAGTTGAATGATTTAGTGAGATGTTGTCTCCAAACTTAAATAACAGTCTGGAAGGGTAGGGTACTTACCTAGCATGAATGAGGCTCTAGGTTCTGTTCCCTTTACTATATTTTTAATTATGATAGCATTAATTCACCATTACAAAACTATTTTCTGGATTTAGCAATTTCATAATATCGGTGGTATTTATACAAATTAATTTTCAAATAGTACCCTAAATCACCTATTGGATTCAATAAAATGACTATTTAAATAAGGATCATTGTTAATTTTTTAATTGGAAGTTAATTTACCTTTATTATAATATACGTTATAGAAATCACTACATTGTGGTACAGGTTGGAAAACCTCTATAAAATAGTTATATGCTATATTCCTCATTTTGTCATAAGCTATTTTATAATTTGGAATGGGAGATTATCTTAAGTACAATTCTGTGATGAAGTACCATGACTGAAGAAACTTAAAATACAACATTTAATTTGGTTCTTTCTTGCAGTTTCAGAAAGTTAGTCTGTTTCCATTCTCTCTCGTGGGAGCTCTGGGGCTTAAAGGCAGACAAGCAGGCATGGTGCTGGCCAATAGCTCACATCAGATCTTCAAGTTGCAGCAGAAAAAAAGAGAGCAGGACTGGGCCTGAGGTGAGCTATTGAAACTTCAAAGCTATCCCCAATGAAATAATTCCTTCAACAAGGGCACTGGTCCACCAACAAGGCAATACTTCCCAACCATTTCCAAATAGTTCAACTAACTTGGAACCAAACATTCAAAATGACCCTATGGGGCCCATTCTTATTCAAACCACCATAGCAAATATTTGATTTTAAGTATTTTTAAACTACCAAAATAAGATTTATGTTTGCAAAGTGCAAAGATAACCAAAAGTATTTTATTAAAATAATAGGAACAGCGGTAACAATAAAAGCATTTTGAAAAGCCATATGAAAGCATTCTACAGAAGCTTCATGAAATATGTACATATATGGAAAGGATATAAATGTAGTAACTGTGTAATAGTAACTGTAATGTCCCAATTATATATCACATGACACCAAGTAAAATTTTCAGTGCCATAATGGGTTCCATTTTGTTGGCTGATTGCCAAAGGGGCTTCTACAGATTTCCCCAAACATCACGGTATTTTCAAGTCTATTGGTTGCTCTCTCGGCCTGATAGTGATGCCCTACTGCTAAAGACAACGCTCACTTTTGTCACTGAACACAGGGAAGTCGAGTTGGTGCCTAACTAGAAGATTCACCTTGACTAGCATTCATGGTACTGTAGAGTATTCTCCTCTAAGAAAAGCAAGTGTCACCATTTCTGAACTATAAACTCTGCCAGAGCAGCAGGAGCAAAAGTGATGCAAATGTTATGGGAATGTACAACCATTACTGATAGATGTAAGACCCCTTCCCTGAGATGACACCCATGCCCAACACTACTGTGGTGGTTAAGTTGTGAGGAACCTAAGAGTAGGTAGGTCATAGATCTACAAGGAAAACCTAGTACTCTTACTCACTTAAGAAACAAAGCAACAAAAGGACTCCTATTATTGCCACATCCATAGATCAGTACCTCACCTCACCCGCAGTAGAGAAGTTTCTTCTTTTAGGAGAAGAAAATTAACAGGGAGAACCACAAATGAACAATGTGCAGAAAAAAGACTTTAAAGCACTCAGGTCTAAATGAAATATCTTCATCAAAGCCCCTCCTCTCAAAGGCTCAGGAAGCTAAGTGGAAGAGGAGAGGAATGATGGCAAGAGCTAGAGGGAGTGGATGACTTCAACAAATCAGTGTCTTCCAGACAGAAAGAACTGATAAACATAGAAATTCAAAGACACTGTGACAATACTCACGAGACCTGCAAAGGTTCAAGCCAGAGTCCCACACTGAGAGGAGGAAAAGAGCATGGGTCCCATACTTAACCACAAAATTATATTCAGTTAGTGCTATTGGGCAAGGGGGGGGGCTGTATTTTTTTCCAGTGGAGTATATTCAGTATATCAAACTCTCTTCAACACAGACCTCATGCTCAGAATTGGTTATCTACTGTAGGACAAACTGCATGTTGTATTTGGAGAATTTTTGGGTTTGTTTTAAGGGGAGGCATGTTTTGTTGTTTTATTGAAATTTTATAGATGATTTTTGTTTTGTGTCTTCTTTTATTTTGTTTATTGAGAGAAAAAGAGAAAGATACCATCAATTTGGGTGCGTAGGAAGGCAAGGAGCATAGGAGATGAGTTGGGGGAGGGAAAATAATGTGATCAAAATATATACACTTTGAATTATAAAAATAAAAGACTGGTGCTCATATGTAGGCATTAGGGTCTATCACGTGGCCAGTACCTTGCCGGTAGGAGTCTCTCTTCCACAGGTAGCCAGAAAGAGGCTACCAACCTTCAAATCAAGATGTAGAACTCTCAGCTCCTTCTCCAGTACCACGTTTGCCTGCACGCTGCCATGCTTTCCAACACAATGTTCTGAACTGGACCTGTAAGCCAGCCCTAATTACATGTTTTAATTTATAAGAGTTTCCTTGGTCATGTTGTCTCTTCACAGCAATGAAACTCTAACTAAGACAAATGTTAACTGCATAAATATGCTGCAGCAGAAGTTATTCCATCAGTAAACACAGAGCATCATTAAATCAGTACGTTTTAACTTCCAAGCATAACATTATCATAGTCCAAACTTATAGGCTTAGATTTTTTTAAACCTACTTTTAGTAAGGGTTCTTAAATATTTTAACCTCCCTTCTAGTACATGATTCACTAGAGGTAGTAAAAAAGAATAGTTATTAGGGTACAGGATAAGTAGACCTGATTAGAAATAGTTCTTTGGAGCAAATCTAATTTGCACTGTCAGAATATCAGTTCAGTTCTCATGACTCAGCAGCAGCGGCTGAACCCAAAGACTCTGGTGTATGTTGTTTCGAAGCAGTTTCTTAGGGCAGTTTTAATCTCCAGTTGTCAGGAAACCAGCAGTCTAGATTAATAGTGTCAGGATAGCAAAATCAAACCAGTAGCAATGGCCTGACCCAGCAGATTTAGCCAACAAAATCAGAATACGTCAGCAGGGAAAACGAGGAGCAGCAGAGATGCCAGGAGAACTTCGCTGTGCCTCTCTCAACAAAGTGAAGTTCAATCAGCAAAGATTCAAGACCAATAAAGACTGTGACGCTAACTGTGTAAGCAGTTCTTCACTGAGTTCAATTTAGTCTCTCTAAACCTCACAGGTTCTGCCACGGGTCTTGCCTCAACAAAACTCCAGGTGAGTTTGTCTTAGCACAACTCCATGTGAGTCTGTTTTAGTTGATATAGCTAGACACTTCTACTTCACTTTGTTGATTGTCCCGAGACCAATGTGGAAGTGACAAGAAACCATTGGAACCACCAGAAGTTTTTTTTTTTATATTTTTTTTATTAACTTGAGTATTTCTTATATACATTTCAAGTGTTATTCCCTTTCCCGGTATCCGGGCAAACATCCCCCTCCCCCTCCCCTTCCTTATGGGTGTTCCCCTCCCAACCCTCCCCCCATTGCCGCCCTCCCCCCACCAGTCTAGTTCACTGGGGGTTCTGTCTTAGCAGGACCAAGGGCTTCCCCTTCCACAGGTGCTCTTACTAGGATATTCATTGCTACCTATGAGGTCAGAGTCCAGGGTCAGTCCATGTATAGTCTTTAGGTAGTGGCTTAGTCCCTGGAAGCTCTGGTTGCTTGGCATTGTTGTACATATGGAGTCTCGAGCCCCTTCAAGCTCTTCCAGGTCTTTCTCTGATTCCTTCAACGGGGGTCCTATTCTCAGTTCAGTGGTTTGCTGCTGGCATTCGCCTCTGTATTTGCTATATTCTGGCTGTGTCTCTTAGGAGCGATCTACATCTGGCTCCTGTCGGTCTGCACTTCTTTGCTTCATCCATCTTGTCTAATTGGGTGGCTATATATGTATGGGCCACATGTGTGGCAGACTCTGAATGGGTGTTCCTTCAGTCTCTGTTTTAATCTTTGACTCTCTCTTCCCTGCCAAGGGTATTCTTGTTCCCCTTTTAAAGAAGGAGTGAAGCATTCACATTTTGATCATCCGTCTTGAGTTTCATTTGCTCTAGGCATCTAGGGTAATTCAAGCATTTGGGCTAATAGCCACTTATCAATGAGTGCATACCATGTATGTCTTTCTGTGATTGGGTTAGCTCACTCAGGATGATGTTTTCCAGTTCCAACCATTTGCCTACGAATTTCATAAACTCGTTGTTTTTGATAGCTGAGTAATATTCCATTGTGTAGATGTACCACATTTTCTGTATCCATTCCTCTGTTGAAGGGCATCTGGGTTCTTTCCAGCTTCTGGCTATTATAAATAAGGCTGCAATGAACATAGTGGAGCACGTGTCTTTTTTATATGTTGGGGCATCTTTTGGGTATATGCCCAAGAGAGGTATAGCTGGATCCTCAGGCAGTTCAATGTCCAATTTTCTGAGGATTCTCCAGACTGATTTCCAGAATGGTTGTACCAGTTTGCAATCCCACCAACAATGGAGGAGTGTTCCTCTTCCTCCACATCTTCGCCAGCATCTGTTGTCCCCTGAGTTTTTGATCTTAGCCATTCTCACTGGTGTGAGGTGAAATCTCAGGGTTGTTTTGATTTGCATTTCCCTTATGACTAAAGATGTTGAACATTTCTTTAGGTGTTTCTCAGCCATTCGGCATTCCTCAGCTGTGAATTCTTTGTTTAGCTCTGAGCCCCATTTTTTAATAGGGTTATTTGTTTCCCTGCGGTCTAACTTCTTGAGTTCTTTGTATATTTTGGATATAAGGCCTCTATCTGTTGTAGGATTGGTAAAGATCTTTTCCCAATCGGTTGGTTGCCGTTTTGTCCTAACCACCGTGTCCTTTGCCTTACAGAAGCTTTGTAGTTTTATGAGATCCCATTTGTCGATTCTTGATCTTAGAGCGTAAGCCATTGGTGTTTTGTTTAGGAAATATTTTCCAGTGCCCATGTGTTCCAGATGCTTCCCTAGTTTTTCTTCTATTAGTTTGAGTGTGTCTGGTTTGATGTGGAGGTCCTTGATCCACTTGGACTTAAGCTTTGTACAGGGTGATAAGCATGGATCGATCTGCATTCTTCTACATGTTGACCTCCAGTTGAACCAGCACCATTTGCTGAAAATGCTATCTTTTTTCCATTTGATGGTTTTGGCTCCTTTGTCAAAAATCAAGTGACCATAAGTGTGTGGGTTCATTTCTGGGTCTTCAATTCTATTCCATTGGTCTATCTGTCTGTCTCTGTACCAATACCATGCAGTTTTTATCACTATTGCTCTGTAATACTGCTTGAGTTCAGGGATAGTGATTCCCCCTGAAGTCCTTTTATTGTTGAGGATAGCTTTAGCTATCCTGGGTTTTTTGTTATTCCAGATGAATTTGCAAATTGTTCTGTCTAACTCTTTGAAGAATTGGATTGGGATTTTGATGGGGATTGCATTGAATCTGTAGATTGCTTTTGGTAAAATGGCCATTTTTACTATATTAATCCTGCCAATCCATGAGCATGGGAGATCTTTCCATCTTCTGAGGTCTTCTTCAATTTCCTTCTTCAGTGTCTTGTAGTTCTTATTGTACAGATCTTTTACTTGCTTGGTTAAAGTCACACCGAGGTACTTTATATTATTTGGGTCTATTATGAAGGATGTCGTTTCCCTAATTTCTTTCTCGGCTTGTTTCTCTTTTGTGTAGAGGAAGGCTACTGATTTATTTGAGTTAATTTTATACCCAGCCACTTTGCTGAAGTTGTTTATCAGCTTTAGTAGTTCTCTGGTGGAACTTTTGGGATCACTTAAATACACTATCATATCATCTGCAAACAGTGATATTTTGACTTCTTCTTTTCCGATCTGTATCCCCTTGACCTCCTTTTGTTGTCTGATTGCTCTGGCTAGAACTTCAAGAACTATATTGAATAAGAAGGGAGAGAGTGGGCAGCCTTGTCTAGTCCCTGATTTTAGTGGGATTGCTTCGAGTTTTTCTCCATTTAGTTTAATGTTAGCAACTGGTTTGCTGTATATGGCTTTTACTATGTTCAGGTATGGGCCTTGAATTCCTATTCTCTCCAGGACTTTTATCATGAAGGGGTGTTGAATTTTGTCAAATACTTTCTCAGCGTCTAATGAAATGATCATGTGGTTTTGTTCTTTCAGTTTGTTTATATAATGGATCATGTTGATGGTTTTCCTTATAGTAAACCATCCCTGCATGCCTGGGATGAAGCCTACTTGGTCCTGGTGGATGATTGTTTTGATGTGCTCTTGGATTCCGTTTGCCAGAATTTTGTTGAGTATTTTTGCATCGATATTCATAAGGGAAATTGGTCTGAAGTTCTCTTTCTTTGTTGTGTCTTTGTGTGGTTTAGGTATAAGAGTAATTGTGGCTTCGTAGAAGGAATTCGGTAGTGATCCATCTGTTTCAATTTTGTGGAATAGTTTGGATAATATTGGTATAAGGTCTTCTATGAAGGTTTGGTAGAATTCTGCACTAAACCCGTCTGGACCTGGGCTCCTTTGGGTTGGGAGACCTTTAATGACTGCTTCTATTTCCTTAGGAGTTATGGGGTTGTTTAACTGGTTTATCTGTTCCTGATTTAACTTCGGTACCTGGTATCTGTCTAGGAAATTGTCCATTTCCTGAAGATTTTCAAGTTTTGTTGAATATAGGTTTTTATAGTAAGATCTGATGATTTTTTGAATTTCCTCTGAATCTGTTGTTATGTCTCCCTTTTCATTTCTGATTTTGTTAATTTGGACGCACTCTCTGTGTCCTCTCGTTGGTCTGGCTAAGGGTTTATCTATCTTGTTGATTTTCTCAAAGAACCAACTTTTGGTTCTGTTGATTCTTTCTATGGTCCTTTTTGTTTCTACTTGGTTGATTTCCGCTCTGAGTTTGATTATTTCCTGCCTTCTACTCCTCCTGGGTGTATGTGCTTCTTTTTGTTCTAGAGCTTTTAGGTGTGCTGTCAAGCTGCTGACATATGCTCTTTCCTGTTTCTTTCTGCAGGCACTCAGCGCTATGAGTATTCCTCTTAGCACAGCTTTCATTGTGTCCCATAAGTTTGGGTATGTTGTAACTTCATTTTCATTAAATTCTAAAAAGTTTTTAATTTCTTTCTTTATTTCTTCCTTGACCAAGTTATCATTGAGTAGAGCATTGTTCAATTTCCAAGTATATGTGGGCATTCTTCCTTGATTGTTATTGAAGACCAGTTTTAGGCCGTGGTGGTCCGATAGCACGCATGGGATTATTTCTACCTTTCTGTACCTGTTGAGGCCCGTTTTTTGACCAATTATACGGTCAATTTTGGAGAAAGTACCATGATGAGCTGAGAAGAAGGTATATCCTTTTGCTTTAGGATAGAATGTTCTATAAATATCCGTTAAGTCCATTTGGCTCATGACTTCTCTTAGTCTGTCTACATCTCTGTTCAATTTCTGTTTCCATGATCTGTCCATTGATGAGAGTGGGGTGTTGAAATCTCCCACTATTATTGTGTGAGGTGCAATGTGTGTTTGGAGCTTTAGTAAGGTTTCTTTTACGTATGTAGGTGCCCTTGTATTTGGGGCATAGATATTTAGGATTGAGAGTTCATCTTGGTGGATTTTTCCTTTGATGAATATGAAGTGTCCTTCCTTATCTTTTTTGATGACTTTTAATTGAAAATTGATTTTATTTGATATCAGAATCGCTACTCCAGCTTGCTTCTTCTGACCATTTGCTTGGAAAATTGTTTTCCCGCCTTTCACTCTGAGGTAATGTCTGTCTTTGTCTCTGAGGTGTGTTTCCTGTAGGCAGCAGAATGCAGGGTCCTCGTTGCGTATCCAGTTTGTTAATCTATGTCTTTTTATTGGGGAGTTGAGGCCATTGATGTTGAGAGATATTAAGGAATAGTGATTATTGCTTCCCGTTATATTCATATTTGGATGTGAGGTTATGTTTGTGTGCTTTCATTCTCTTTGTTTTGTTGCCAAGACGATTAGTTTCTTGCTTCTTCTAGGTTATCGCTTGCCTCCTTATGTTGGGCTTTACCATTTATTATCCTTTGTAGTGCTGGATTTGTAGAAAGATATTGTGTAAATTTGGTTTTGTCATGGAATATCTTGGTTTCTCCATCTATGTTAATTGAGAGTTTTGCAGGATACAGTAACCTGGGCTGGCATTTGTGTTCTCTTAGGGTCTGTATGACATCAGTCCAGGATCTTCTGGCCTTCATAGATTCTGGCGAGAAGTCTGGTGTGATTCTGTTAGGTCTGCCTTTATATGTTACTTGACCTTTTTCCCTTACTGCTTTTAATATTCTTTCTTTATTTTGTGCGTTTGGTATGTGACGGGAGGTGTTTCTTTTCTGGTCCCATCTATTTGGAGTTCTGTAGGCTTCTTGTATGCCTATGGGTATCTCTTTTTTTAGATTAGGGAAGTTTTCTTCTATGATTTTGTTGAAGATATTTACTGGTCCTTTGAGCTGGGAGTCTTCACTCTCTTCTATACCTATTATCCTTAGGTTTGATCTTCTCATTGAGTCCTGGATTTCCTGTATGTTTTGGACCAGTAGCTTTTTCCGCTTTACATTATCTTTGACAGTTGAGTCAATGATTTCTATGGAATCTTCTGCTCCTGAGATTCTCTCTTCCATCTCTTGTATTCTGTTGGTGAAGCTTGTATCTACAGCTCCTTGTCTCTTCTTTTGGTTTTCTATATCCAGGGTTGTTTCCATGTGTTCTTTCTTGATTGCTTCTATTTCCATTTTTAATTCCTTCAACTGTTTGATTGTGTTTTCCTGGAATTCTTTCAGGGATTTTTGCGATTCCTCTCTGTATGCTTCTACTTGTTTATTAATGTTTTCCTGTGTTTCCCTAAGGGAGTTCTTCACATCTTTCTTGAAGTCCTCCAGCATCATGATCAAATATGATTTTGAAACTAGATCTTGCTTTTCTGGAGTGTATGGATATTCCATGTTTGTTTTGGTGGGAGAATTGGGCTCCGATGATGCCAAGTAGTCTTGGTTTCTGTTGCTTGGGTTCCTGCGCTTGCCTCTCGCCATCAGATTATCTCTTGTGTTACTTTGTTCTGCTATTTCTGACAGTGGCTAGACTGTCCTATAAGCCTGTGTGTCAGGAGTGCTGTAGACCTGTTTTCCTGTTTTCTTTCAGCCAGTTATGGGAACAGAGTGTTCTGCTTTCGGGCGTGTAGTTTTTCCCCTCTACAGGTCTTCAGCTGTTCCTGTGGGCCTGTGTCTTGAATTCACCAGGCAGCTTTCTTGCAGCAGAAAAGTTGGTCTTACCTGTGGTCCCGAGGCTCAAGTTCGCTCGTGGGGTGCTGCCCACGGGCTCTCTGCGGCGGCAGCAACCAGGAATACCTGTGCCGCCTCTTCCGGGAGCTTCAGTGCACCAGGGTTCCAGATGGCCTTTGGTGTTTTCCTCTGGCATCCGAGATGTATGTACAGAGATCAGTCTCTTCTGGTTTCCCAGGCTTGTCTGCCTCTCTGAAGGTTTAGCTCTCCCTCCCACGGGATTTGGGTGCAGAGAACTGTTTATCCGGTCTGTTTCCTTCAGGGTCCGGCGGTGTCTTTGGCAGGGGTCCTGCCGCTCCTGGGCCCTCCCCCACGGGAGCCCAGAGGCCTTATACGGTTTCCTCTTGGGCCAGGGATGTGGGCAGGGGTGAGCAGTGTTGGTGGTCTCTTCCGCTCTGCAGCCTCAGGAGTGCCCACCTGACCAGGCGGTTGGGTCTCTCTCTCACAGGGTCTGGGAGCAGAGAGCTGCTGCTCCAGAAGTTTTTTTGGTGTAATTTTTTCCTATGAAGTCATGACAAATGATGACCAATAAGGAGTGGCAAGGTGTACAAATACCATCTAGTGTTGTCCACTGTCTGTTGGGTTATATTTAATTTCTTTTTACTATCATGTGTCCTTTTATGTGTTTGCTAAGTAAAACATCTTTTCACCTATGTCTACTTCAGTGAAACATTTCTTCATGTGTCTACTTCAGCAAACTACCCTTTCATCTGTGTTTTGTTCAAGAAACATTCTTTCATGTGTCCACTTTTGCAAAACATCCTTTCATATGTGTGCCCCAGCAAAATATCATTTGACATAACTGACTTTTCAATGAAACCAAAAGTTTCCAGTTCAGACTGGAAATCATTCAACAACTATAAAGATTGAACATTTCATGGAAATATGAATGGAGTTTACAGAAAGTGGTGGGCACCATGTGCTGTCTTCTTTCTTGTACATTTTGTACTTTCAGAATAGATGTATTTGTTCATGCTTACAACAAACCAAAAGAAATTGGCAGAGTTTTTTTTAAGCCCATTATTTTTACTGTGAGTGGGTACTATACAAACTGTATCTAGCCATTGGCTAGACATGTATTAAAATAAACACACACAGAGTAAAGTACAACTATTTAAAGGGCTATTTCTCTAAAGCAAATTCTGTACTTACCATGTAAAATCATACACGGAACCTGAGAGGTTGGGCTATTTTATTTGGGGTTGGTCCCTAACATCACCTGCTTCTTGTATAGCAAGTGTCTCATTTGAACTAGATCCTAATGTGTGATCATAGAAAGAAATACTGGCTTTGAGGTACTAAATCTGATATTCTTTCTTTTTTCTCAAAATTTTTTTCCATGCTTGGCTACAGACTCTAAAATTAGCATGTAATCTATCATAAAATATATTTTGTCAGAATTAATCACTGACTACTATTTCCTTAGGACAAAAAATAGTTCACAACCATGGTAGATTGGAAGACTTTTCTAAATTTTCGAATGTACTAGGGTCTACGGAGCCCGCAATATCTACATAATAGCTGCCACTTGTGTATTTGTGTATTGGCTATGTATTAAGTTAGTGATTAACTTCCAGCAATAGCTGACTAGGGCAAATGAATTTGAACAGCAAAGAGATTGGCTTATTTTATTTTGAATGGGTCTTTATATATCACCTGCTTCTCATTTATCAAGTGTCCCATTTTTACTGGAAAGCACACCAATGTGTGAACATAGGTGAAAATGCTGACAATGAGGCATTAAATCTGCTATTTCTTTCTTATTTACCTATAAATAATTTCTCTTTTGTTTTTACCTCAGAAAAAGACCAAAGACAGGAATGAAGCATAAAATGTCCCCTTGAACCTCTGATTATTATAATGTAAACATCTAAGTCAAGAACATCTCAAAATAAGGCATATATATGTAATTTAAATGTCAGCATGAAAATTTGTAAATTAGTGGGGTGATGAACATGTATGTCACTTTGTCTGAATATTTCTAGAATGTGTGCAGAGATCAAAACATATTATATCTTATATATTTCAATTACCATCTTACAATTAAAATAATATACAAGCACAAATTAAGAAAAAACAAGTACTAGTGATTAATGTCCTTTGTAGTTAGAATAGTATAAAATATCATTATATCCTGAGTTTATGTTTATAAGCTAATGAAATGTTTTCTGTTTCTGCATATGACTACTGAGACGTTGAACTCTGGAATATATTTTTTACTATATATTAGCCACATTAGAGATATATAATATACACACATGATTAGAAGCAACTTGAAGTATTTAGACTTGAAGGATATAAATTTGAAAGGGTGAAATGCCTCAAGAATAATCAGGGAAAGCAGGACACAAAGTGATAACAAACTGACAGCAGTTCTAAAACTCACTTCTCAGATGTACAGAAGCGAGTCTATAGAGGAAATTAGTGCAGGTGTATTTCGATATATATATATATGAATGTACAGAGATGCTGCACCTTTTAATACTGCCACTCAGGAAGCAGAGGTTGGAAGATATTGGAAGTGGACAACAATCCTATTTATATAGTGATGAGTAGGCCCATTCAAGTTACATAGTAAGACTCCTTCACAAAAATAACAAGAAAAGGAAGAAGAATATAGAAGTCAACATGGTCCACAGGTTCTCTGAACATAACATACCTTGAGAAAAGCTGAAAGGGTGTCTGAAATAGCTTGGTAGGGAAGACAAAGGAAAATCTTTGATCTTGTTTGTTTTCTTGATCAAGGACCAGCTAAAACCAGTATCCTTCGCAGCCTTCAACATGGAATATTGCTCTCTTGTGGACTCTTTCTCCCTGTCTCAGTCTATCTGTCCGTATGTATGTATGTATGTATGTATGTATGTATGTATGTATGTATGTCCCTCTCTAGCTATTTCTATCTCTTTCTCTTTCTGTCCCTCACTCCCCCTCCACTTCTCTCTTTGTCATGGTTTTGTGTGTGTACAAGGTGTCTGCCAGTCTCTTACTCTTTGTCTTTGTCTTTGTCTGTCTTTGTCTGTCTCTGTCTCTGTCTCTGTCTCTGTCTCTGTCTCTCTCTCTGTGTGTGTGTGTGTGTGTGAGTGTGTGTGTGTGTATGTGTATGTGTGTGTACACGTGTGTTTTTCTACCCTGTCTATTGATGGAGATCAATGGGCTTCTACAGACAAATATCCTAGCAGTCTATTATTTACTTTTGGGCCTGATTTCTCAGTTCTGTTTAAACTTCTGCACTGTGATATGTAAAGTTTTACACTTCCTTTCAGTATATTTTAAGATTATTTTATGTAATATAGCAAAATGTAAATAACCAAAATAAAATTTGAGTAAAACTGTGATGGTCAGTACTGATTTTAGACTTGACAGGATCTAGAATCACTGAAAAGACAATCATCTCAGGATGTCTGTGAGGGATATTTTTAGATTAGTTTAATTTGTCGTGGGAAGATGGATCCTAAACATGGGAGCACAGTGCTGAAGGCGGGGCTCCTGATCAACCTCAAAGGAGAAAACAGGCAGAGTCACAGCATCCAGCACTTCCTTTCCTGACTGCGGATGCAGTGACCACAGCCTTCCGCTTCTGCAGCCATCCTTTCCCCTCTTTAATGGACTTTACTCCATGAAGTTGTGGTCCCAGGTTAAACTTTCCATCCTTCCTTTTATTTATCATGTATTTTGTCACACCAATGGAAAAGAAAAACGTAACTATTAGGTTTTCCAGAGCAATTAGTTTCTGTTGATCTTTATATATATTTATGATTTCATCATAAAATTAAAACAATTTAGATATGGCCTTTTTGCTTTTTTCTCTGTATACATGACTTGTCCCAAATGTAAGACACTCATCCTGTATATTTTTTAATTAAAATGAAATTAAGAATTTAGCCAGTCTTGCAGTTACTGTTACATGCTATTTTACATTTTTCCTTGAATAGGTCCTCTATAATGATTTATTTATTAGTTTTTTCACTTGATTCCTGTTTTCACACGTTGCACTGAAATATTTCTTTGCAAAGTCCTGAAAGGAATCATACAAATGCAGCTATCCCCAAACATTTGCTGCATGCAGCTGGCCTCGGGTGACATAGACTCGCTTCCCAGAACCCACACACACACACTCACCCATATTCACAGCTCATGCTTAAATGAATGGAGCTTTTCAGAACAGTAGAGAGGGACCTGTGCTCACTTTGAAAGAACTGTTGTACCGTGTATACATATTCTACCACATTTACCCTCTTTATTTGTCTAGCACAAATCTTTCTGTTCAAAGCTTTGCTACATTTAGACTCTCATTCATTATTCACTATTCAATATTCACTTTTTTCTGGGAAATGATAGGAGGTTGAATATTTAACTTGCCCTCATATAAAAATAAACAGCATGGTTAGCACCCTCCTTGACAAGCTGAAAGCTCAATTGAAGTAACTGAATCTAATAGCTGAATTCATAATTCATTTATTTGAATATATGGTTTTCAGTCTCTTGAATCTGAGTCCTGTACTCATTATAAAATTTTTTGTTAGCAATAATTTTATAATGTAAAGAGTGTTGTCACATACAATGCTACAATAATTCACATAATTAGGTATAAATTTTTACACAATAGGTACATTTAGATATGTATATTTCAGATAATTTAAGATATGATACATTTTCACTTTATACTGTTTGATCTTTTATTTCATCACATACATTCGTGTGGATTTCTTTTTATTATATTTTGTTACTTAATACATTTAAAATTTTAATATTTTGATTATATTATTGCCCTCCTCAAAATCCTCCTCTCCCCCTCACAAAAAATGCAACTTAATGTTCTTTCCCAAAAAAATAAAAAATAAAATAAAATCCCAATACAACAACCTCCCACAAAAAAGTCCCACAAAATTATAATCAAATAAAGTACACATACACACAGACATGCACAAACACACACACACACACACACACACACACACACACACACACACACACATGCATACACAAACACTGCGGTGTTCATTATAGGTTGGTCTATTTTTCCTGGACATGATATGTGTCCTGGAGTGGTCAATATACCTAGTATCTCTCCATTGAAAAAACTCATTTTTCTTCTTTAAACAGTATAAATGACAACCAAGTTGTTGACTTTTGTCATAATGGTCATTCATTTATTTTTTAATGTAACAAAATATAATAAGCTAAAATAAAACAATCCCATTAAATTTGGACAGGACAAATCTAAAGAAAAAAGACTGAGAGAAGGCATACAAATCAGAGTTCCATTCATTCACACACTCACAAATCACATACAAACACTAAAAGTAATTTTTATTTGTCAGATGTAATTGTCATTTAGGAGGCTTACTGCTAAGTGTGTTTGCTATTTCTATATCTTTTTGAACTGAACTCTTGTTGGCTGGTTCAACTCAGCTGATGTGACTCAAATTTATTTCTATATTGACTGATTAAAACTGGCCTCTCTCAGCTTCTGGCTGGCTGAATTGCTCTGCTTGGAAAAACAACTGTCTCGAACTACACTAAACTAACTGCTCCGAATTAAACTGAACTGAACTGAATTGATTTGAACTGAACTGAGTTGAACTGAACTAAACTGAACTCCATTCAGTGAACTGCCCTCCACCACTCTTCACTCTGTACTGCTCTCTTAAATCCTCTCTTTCCTGTCTCATGGGAGTTGGGCACATCCCATCTCTGGCTCATTCTGTCAAATCTTTCTCTGATTCATTAATTTGTATGCCCCTCAATTAGATATTCAAACATGGTACTTCCTTCTATAAACTAAATTTTACCTTCATTGTTTGTGATTAAAATATGTACTAAAGGGATGTCTATAATCCAGCCAGAGGGCTTAAAAGTGTGTCCGATCACACAGAACTAGGTTGTTGGAATGATCCCTGCAAGTGCAGCCATATTGTTGGGTTAAATTCCTCCACAGTAAGCTCTGATGTGCTGGCCTTCTGCAGATTACTTCAGTCTCTGTGAGTTCATATGAACCTTGATCATGTTGATTTCGAGGGCCTTCTTTTCTTGGTATCTTTCCATCTCCTTTGAATCTTCCATTCTTCCTGCCTCTCCATCCACAGGGTTCCCTAAACTCTGACAAGAGGGATTTGTCAGAAACATCTCATTTGTGGATGACTTTTCCAAGGTCTCTCATTCTCTGCATATTATCTAGCTATGGATCTCTGTAATGGTTTCCATCTGCTGCAGGGGGAACTCTCTCTGATGGTGGTTGAATAAGGCGCTGATCTGTGAGTATACTAGAATATTACTAGTAGTCTTTTATCACATTTTATGTTTACTACATTTTATTTATTGGTATTTAATTTTACTCAAAGACCCTGGGCTATCTAGTAACAGATTTTGGCTTATTAGAGCATGTCAAGTGTGGGTTCCATCTTATGAAGTAGGCCTTAAGTCAAATCAGTTATTGGTTGGTTAGTCCTACAAGCTCGTGCCACCTTTGCCCTAATACATCTTGGAGGCAGCACACCACTGTAGACCAGTTTGTTGCTGACTTGTTGGCCATGTTTCTTTTTTGATAACATGGACAATACCTTCCTGTATAGGAATTTTCATCAAGAATCATATCTGCTTTGGCAAGGGATCCCATCTAAAGACCACCTAGGTCTATACAGTCTTGCCAGATTGTACATACACTCTGGATTATAGCCACCCAGGCTTCAGAAAGAGCTCGAAAGGGTGAGGTCATTCAACAGTAAGCCTCCATGATGACAATTACATCAAATAAATAAAAGTTATTTTTACACTTTCCTATACCAAAGACACTAAACAGAGCAGTAAAGGCTACAGGTAGGTACAAGTTATATATTTCCACCTCCAGTGAGTAGTAGATGCTGTCTTTAAGCACTGAGGTGTTAACGGTTTGTCAAGAACAACCTATAGCCTTGGAAACAACCTGGTGTGTTTGGGGAAACTGATAAAACATCTTAGGCTACATCTCTGTTAGATGTAAGCCCATCTTGACTGAAACTTTGTGTGGGCCAGGTAGTAATTTCATTTAGACTGCCTTCATATATGTATATATTTTGGGAAGTTTCTATGGCATTAGATTTTCATACTACCCTCAGATGTCACGTAATTTAAGCTGTCTCTTCCTTAATTTCTTCCCACAGACCCTCCTCCTTCTTTTTATCTGCTTGATACTCCCATGCAAGTTTCCTTGTCTGTCCAGAGTTATCTATTCTAATTTCCTTTTCTCCTGAGAGCTATCTGTTCCCTTTAGTCCCTTATTCTATATATACCTTCTGTGGGTCTAAGTATTGTAGCTTGATTATCATTGGCTTTACAGCTAAGATCCACATATAAGCAGATAGACATATTCATCTTTTGGTCCAGGAGGTTTATACTCAGATATGTCTCTGCCACTTGACAGGGAGTTTAAAATTATTTTCAAGAAAAAGACACTTTAGGTTTTTTCCATAACTATATTTTATCAATTTGTATTCCCCCCATTTCAATCAAGTAAGCAACTGACCCGCAATAAAGCAAGGGAATCATACAGGTATGCTGAGCATTAAAACTTAGAGCTTAATACCTTCGCTGGGGTATGATTTATTTATTTTATTATTTCACATTTTCAAATTACTTGTATTATGACATTCATGGCTTTTATCAATTAAAACAGCAATTATGTGCATGCCCCTGTCTGCACAGAGTATCATTGATAGTGTCAGGGGTTGGCTCTTCTCCATAGTACAGGTCTCGTTAGGCCCGTCATTGGTTGGCCATTCCCTCAGCTTCTCTTTCATCTTGATCTCTGTGCATCTGGTAGGCAGGACAGATTTGGGTCTACAGTTTTGTGGGTCCCACTACATCCACTGGAATGCTTGCCTAGTTATAGGAGGTGATCATTTCATGCTCCCTATCATCTGTCCACTAGAAGTACAGTCTGACTACAGGAGGTAGCCACTTCAGTCTCTTATCTCCAGTTGCTAGGAGTCTCAGCTATGGCCATTCCCATAGACTCATGAAAGTCTCCCACTCCAGAAGTCTCTGCCTCACTCCTGAGATTCTTCTCAACTGATTTCCATTTTCCCCCATCAACTCCCTTCCGGTCCCTCCTTCTCCTCACACCTGATCCCCATACCTGCTCCTTTCCTTTACCCACTCCTATCCAGTTGCCTCCTTCTACCCACCTCAGATGTCTATTTTATTTCCTCTTCTGAATGAGATTGAAGCATCCTCCCTTGAATCCTCCTAGTTACTTAGTTTCTTTGAGTCTGTGGATTATAACATGGTGACTCTATGCTTAATGCCCACTTATAAGTGAGTATATACCACATCTGTCTTTCTGGGTCTGGTTGACCTCACTCAGGATGATATTTTCTAGTTCCACTCATTTTCTTGCAAACTTCATGAAGTCTTTTTTAATAGCTGAAGGGTATTCCAATGTGGAAATGTAGCATATTTTCTTTATACATTTGTTGGTTGAGGTACATCTAGGGTGTTTCCAGTTTCTGCCTCTTACTAGTGGCAGTGTGGAGCTACTGAGATAAATTAACGTTAGTTCCAATGACCTGCTGCAGTTGGAGCTAACAAGAATGTGACCACCAGGGTACGCAGGGTTCCACAGATTTTTATTTTTACCGCAACAGCAGATCTGAGAATTTTTGATAATTTATTTTAAAATTCATTTTTATTAATTATCTATCAATTTTACATTGCAATTGAAGCCCCACTTCCTCCTCTCCTTAACGGTTCCTCTCCTACCTGCACCTCCCTCCACTAACCCCTCCCCTTCTTAGAAGCAGAAGCTTCCCATGGGTACCAACATGGTACATCAAATTTCAGCAGGACTAAGTGTATCCTCTCTCACTGAGGTCCAATCAGGCAGTCCAGCTAGGGGAAGGGGGCGACAGTGTCAATGACAGTCTCTATTTCAATTGTTAGGAGCCCCACATGAAGACCAAGGTGCACATCAGCTACAATTGTGTAGGAGGCCTAGGTCTAGCCTTCATATGCTCTTGATTGATGGTTTAGTCTCTGTGGGTTTTTGGATGGTGCCTTTGATCCTGCCAGCTCCCTCAATCCTATCCCCCACTCTTCTACAAAATTCCCCTAGCTCTGTCTCATGTTTGGCTGTGGGTCTCTGCATCTGTTTTCATCCACTGCTGGATGAAACCTCTCAGAAGACAGTTATGCTAGGCTCCTGTCTACAAGTTCTAGCTCAAGACCCAGCTATACCACTCCTGGGCATGGACCCAAAATACTCCCCACTATACCACAGGGTCCCTTGCTCAATTATGTTCATAGCTGCTTTACATCTGCACTGGAAAAACAATCCCAGAAGCATGTAATGCCATTACTTGTAAGAAGGTGCACTTTAGTTTAGTTCACATGGCCCAAATGCAGAGAGATCCACTTTCCTCTGCCTCCTCAATGTTGGGTTAAAAGGATATACCACCACCTCCCAGCCCTTAGTTTGTATGTATGTGTGTATATATGTTTGTTAAATGCAATGTGCATATCTTATGTATTGCTATATGATCTTTGCTTATTAATATGTTGATTAATGAATATGCAAGGATAAAATCAGCCAAAATTTTACTTTGTACAAATTAAATATTAATTTCCAAATGTCTAATGTCAAAATAATAAAATTTTGGAAAAAGATCAGATGAATTGTTAAAGTGCAGTGGGGAATCTCATGAATGGATAAAAATATAAAGTCATTTAGATGAATAAAGTATCTAGACAGATAATATGAAGTAAAAAGGTAACAAGTAGAAATTTGTTTCAATAGTCAGGGAAATGTAAGTGAAAAATATCTATTGAGAGAAAATTCACTAAAATATGGCCATAACTGTCCAGAAAGATTGCTAACTGGAGCAACGCATGATGGTATGGCCCTATGATCCTTTGACTTCAGAGACTAAGTGTCTTAGTTAGGATCTTATTGCTGTGAACAGACACCATGACCAATGTAAGTTTTATAAAGGACAACATTTAAAACATTGACTTACATATTCACAGGTTCAGTCCATTATCATTAAGGCGGAAGCATGGCAACATCACAGCATCCAGGCAGGCATGGTGCAGGAGGAGCTGAGTTCTACATCTTCACCTGAAGGAAGCCAGGAACAGACTCAGCATCCTCAGGCAGCTAGGAGGAGGGTCTCCAAGCCCACCCCCACAGTGACACACTTCCTCCAACAAGGTCACAACATCTAATAGTGCCACTCTTTGGGTCAAGCATTTACAAACCATCACACTAAGTTTGAGAAGTCTTGAGTTTTAGGCAAACCCCTAAACTTCATGGTGAATTTGATACCAGCTTCTGTGGCATAGTAAATCTGAAACAATCTTGATCTACATTCTGAGTTCAAGACTAACTTGGGCTGTATAGTGACCTAATGTTGCAGGTTGATGTCATTATGCAGGTGAAGCCAGGTACAGGATAGAACGAGGCTTGTCATTGGACAAGAAGGAAGGATGGGCAGGAGAAAAGTTTTAGAAAGGGGACAGGTAGCTGGTATGAGGAGAAAGAAACTCAGAGAACACGGTGGTGGATGTTAAGATTCCTCACTGCACATAGAAGTTGTTATGGCTATTCTTAAGGGATGGGTATGTACAGGATTTTGTGTTGTCTAGATGGGCAAATTATATCTTATCAATTGGATCAGAGGATATTGTGTGATGTGTTCTTTCATGCGGTGACTTAATTATATAATCAATTATATTTATAGCAGGTAGTTATAGTGGCTTTTGATTTGTACAAAGCAATTTTTACACATTTAAAAGAATTTTTGATTAAAGTAGTATGTAACAACAAAAGACAAATTAAGGTAAAACTTGTGCCAGTTTTTAAGAGTACTGGCTATTCTCCAAGAGGACTAGGTTTCAATACCCAGTGCCCACATGGCAGTTCACAGCCATCTGTTACTCTAGTCCCAGGAGATCCAAAGCCTTCTAAATTCTAAAGGCATCATGTACACATATAGTCCACTTGTGTACATGCAGGTAAAATACCCATAGAAAAATATATATGGAAATTAAATTAATTAAACTAATTTTTTCTTTAAATATACCTTAATTTCACTAAGGTTCTGTTATTCCTTTGGTAGTGTGTAGAAAGAGAAAAAGCTTTACTGCATTTATCAGAAGAAACAATTGTGTATGAAATTTATGTTGTAATTTTACCACTTCCACTCCACAAACAGGTGTGGACCAAAGTGAGCAAAGAAAAAACAAAAGTGAATAATATTTAGATTACCTAAGATGTTTGTACAACTATTCAAGCCACCATTGTTCCAATTATACCTCTGCTCAGTGAAATTACTTAACTTCTTTTCCTCAATCTTTATAAAAACTCTATAAGAAAAGTACTTCCCTTGTTTGAACAGAATGAAACATCCTAAGGAATATTTAGCATATTGCATTTATCCAACTATAAGAGATTATTGTTTTTGTGAACACAAAATTTTGCCTTTCAAATTGGGATCCTAAGAAATATAGTTCAAATGCAGGACTCTTGTGAAGCCTCTTATTGAAAACACATTCACAGGAGAAGAGGAAATAAAAAGCAGTGATGAAACTGCAATAACAGCTACTATTGTGACACAGACTCCCATCTTTTTATGATGTACCACAGTCTCTTGTTGCCATTCTCAGGCCTTAGTAACTCTATTAATCTGCTTACAGTTAATGCTGGGAAAGGCTGAGGGATAGATCAGCTAAATGTCATGTTTATTCTACCTTACAATCATTATGTTAGATAGAATCTACTGTGAAGAAATCTGACCCTCCCCCAAATACCATGATCCATTGCTCCTGCCAATAATAACTCCTTTTTACTTTCTTTTGCCAGAAGTCATTAAGTAGGTGTCATATTTTTAAGTTATAATTCGAAAGAAATGTGCATTTTCAAAAAAATTGAACCTGACATCATAAAACTTTCAGTTACTTGGGGTAAAGCACAGATTCTACAATGCATGAAGACAGACAAACAAGTTCTGACACATAGCATCCTAACCATAGGTCTCAACCCTGCAGCATAGAAGAATTGGCAGTCAGTATTCACAGTAGTCTGAAGGTAGAATTATTGGTTTAGTAAAATGGATATCAAGGGACAACTGTAATGCACTACACTGTTAGTTCTATTATTTTGGACCAAATTGTTCTCTTTAAAATTGTGACTAAAGATAGTGTTCTTGTTCTACCAGATTAACTGCAGCTTGGGAGTATGATGGGCCAACAAGTTTGTCTCTTAACTTCAGTATCAGAATAAGAGAAGCCTGTCAAAGGCTCTCATCTCACCTGAACCTGGCTTGTACAATGAATTCCTGGATTGCCCTCATGTTTGGAAGCCTGAATCTAATACGAAAATTAGTCATGTTGGAAAAGTAGGGTTCGGACTATGAGTTTTTAAGGGAAAAGAAGTCACACAATGGAAGATTATTCTTTCGATGATTATCTCCAAATCCATGGTCTTCCTATTCTAACCCTTGTTGCACCTCTTCCTTTTAAGTATAGACCCTGAATGCTCTGAACATTAGCATTATACCCTTTCCAGGCCAGATCTGTAGACATTGCAGACTTTGCTTCTGTGCCTTGTCTGAGCAGCCACATGAGAAGGTCATCCAACCTGCTGGAAACACAATATGGATCGTGAACAGGTACGATAAGAGAGCAAGATATCTAGTAAGTACAAGAACAAATCCAAGACACTCAGTAGATGGCTAAAACAGACTCAAGCCATGAGGCTCTAAGTATGTGACACCAGGTGTTCAAGCCAAGACTAGGTTCTTAAGCCACACTAGATGAAGTTCAAATATAACTACCTTGAGCTCCATCATCTTACCAGATATCACACAGAGGAGAGACAAGCTTTTCTTGCTGTGTTCTGTCTGACTTACTGGCCTGTAGAACAATGCAATTTAAAGTGGCAACTCTTTAAAATCACTGAACTACAGTGAACTTTGTAAAGCTACCAAAATGAAAATAAAATTTGCCCCACTAAAATTATCAAACTGTCTAACATAGAAATAACAGTAGTAGCAAAAGAAAAAAAGCTCTGCCTAATGAGTTCAAATGCTTACAGAACAGATCAGTCTCAGGCAGAAAATTTTATATTGTCTGGCATGTTGTTTTTTTACAGAGTTTAATATATTGCATTATAATTTCTGTATCAATTCTTTAACTTAACATTTGAAAATTTACTACAGTAATATAATCAAATGCATAAGTTTTTTTTAACAAAATTGGTTATAGAGAAATAAGACTGACTTTTCAGAAGTCTGTTTCCACTCAGGTTTTCCAACTTTCATTTTACAAATCCTTCTGGGAATACATTTTCCTGCTCTGCTTTCCAAAAGACATTTTTATTTCTCGAAGTTGTGTCAAAAGCAGTAATGCCAACATAAAAAGAGAGGAAAAGGTTACCTTATAATATCTATACCATGCTGTCCCATTGTTTTAGGCTTGGGAATTGCTACATATGATCATTGCCATCCTGCTCTATATATTCACTTACATATGACTATGAAAGCTGGTAGATATTGACTAGCAAGGACATAAACTAGCTCTTCACAGACATTTAGGTTGATAGTATCCTAACTATTAGTGATTTTTAAAATCTTCTGTGTGTGACCAAGCAATAGTTTTCATTGTACTGAGCTTCTATATATGCTGAAAAGTATCATAATTTATTTTCAACACACTTTCCTGTGGTCTAAAAAATTACTAGGTAATAAGATGTTTAGGAATCTATACCCAAACAGGTAAACAACATGAAGATCAGATGTGTTGCCCCCTGTTTATATTCCCAACACTGGGGAAGAGAGATAGGAGAATTTTCACAAATTCAAGTCCAGATAAGTCTACATAATCAGTTCCAGGTTTAGTGGAACTACATAGTAAGACCTTGTATCAAAAAGCCAAAAGACTAAATCACCACATAAAATTTGGATGTTCTGAAATTATAGCATATTTCCACTGATCAAATGAATATTCATTCATTATAAACGGCAGAATTAAATGTAAAGTAAGAGTATGTTCTTTGCTAAAAATAGAAGTCACAGAACAGAACTATTTTATATCCAGTAGATTATAGGCAATCCTTAAGCCAAATTTCCTCACCAAATAATCTGAGATATAGTAATTTTATCATTAATATATATATATATACATATACACAGATATTCAGGTAAAATATATATTTGCTATACTAATCTGTTCTGTAATAACTCAATGCTTTTTTAATACTAATGAATTTATGGATTTTGCATAAAGTAAATGTAAACTTCAGAATACAAAATCGTTTTATTGCTAGAATTAATCATGTATTCCATAATTGTAATATCATAAAAATAAAGCTCAAGATTATACAAATACTGAAAGGTATTCCCATAGCTGCATCCTAGAAATGTATATAAAGGCATCAAAACAATTTGCAGTCATCAGTAAGAAATAAATGTAAACGCTGGATATAATTGCACATTTCTTTGATCCCAGAACTCAAGAGGCAGAGTCAGACAGAAGAATATGAATTCAAGGCCAGCATGGTCTACATGGTAAGGTCTAGGTCTTCAGGCCATGTTGGGCAACATAGTGAGACTCTACTCAGGAATGAAAAAGAAAAGAAGGAAGGAAGAAAGGAGAAGGAAAAACAAAACAAGCAAAAGCAAAGACAAAAAGCAGGAACTGAAAGTATATACCTATAATCACATCACTTGGAAGACACAAGCAGGAGAATACTGAGTTCAAAGCCAGCCTGGCATCACAATGAGACACAATCTCAATAAAATAGAGGGGCAAGCAAGCAAAACAGAACAAAGTTTTTCTGACTCTATTCTGTTCCATAATTATATATCACATTCCTCATACCAGATGTCTAAAGGGTTGTTCCATACACTAACTAACCTAGGAGATATCAGCTGAGTGTTCTGTAATTCAGTTCAATTCTGGCATCATCTACCTCAAGATGTTCTTATGAATCACAGGGCTCTGTTACATAAAACATCAACAGATTCTAATAATGAGTTCAAGGTTATCACATATCTGACAGTTAGAAGTTCAGACTCTCGTTATGCCTTCTTGAGTTCACTAAATTTGCTTGAACAGTTTACAAAACTTAAAAACTACTAATTACATTTACTTAACAGTAAAAACTGCCTATAATAAAGGATATAGATAAAGTGTCAGGTGAAAGGAGGTAAAAGTGTCCATCATAACACATCCTCATTGATGCTCTGTAAATCCCACAGTGAGAGAATTTTATGAAGCCTTCGTTAGATACACATGATCGATCGTTAATTCCAATTTCAGCTACTGTACCCTCCACAGAGGTAATTTGACTTGGTCTTTCTGGTGACAAATTCTTTTCAGAAGCCAATCAGGATTTATATGTTTAGAACAGAAAGCAGTTCATTACCCAGGACACTACATGGGATTTACAAGCCATTTATGAGGAGTCACTATCAAATATTAGCATAATGTTGTCTCTTGGCATCCAGTGTACAAGGGCATCAGGAGCACTATCCTAGGAATGGAAATAGAGACAAAATACTGCAACAAGTGATCTAGCACTTTTACTAAGAAAATATCAATGGTTTGGGGAATTTTATACAAAGAACATGAGAAGGAAACAATACAGCTATGTCTTATTTTTTCCAAAGTCCAAAAGACTAAAATAAATCAGCTATTTTAGAGCTTGTCAAACAAGTATGAAGATTGGAGCTTGGATCTCCAAAACCTATGTAAATGCTAGATAAATGTATTGATCTGTCTGTGATCCCAGTGGCAAACTGTGTTGATCTTGATACTGCAGTTCTGGAAGGCTTAGCCAATAAGCTTTCCTTCCCAAATATTTCTCACTGCAAAAGATATTTAATCTCAGGCCCACCCTGAGAAGTGGGGTATGGTTTTACACATCAAGCTTTCACCATGACAATAAAGGCTTTGGACTACCTATTTTCATCAGAATTCTCCGTGGGAAGTCATGGAGAAAGCCTTTGCCTACAGAATCGCTGTCTAATCTCCATGGAAGGCCCCTCTGCCCTCCCAGCCAGGACCACCACCAAGCTCAAGCATTCAGCCATCAAGCCAAAGATGCTCCCCTTGGGACCAGCTGGAGCTCCCCTTCATTTGCCTCTTGTCCCCAAGCTAGAACCAGCCCTTGGACCCAACTCTGTTCTCTGCTCTTCCGCGGCATCCAGTGGCAACTGGGTGTCTGAGAGCCTAATAACCAGATAGACCCAGCCTCCAGACCAGGGACTCCTGAGACAGCTAAGGCTGCCCTGTGCCTGAAACTGCAACTCCCTACCCTGGAGCAGTGTCCTGTGACTGCCCTACAGCCCAACACCGGTCCAAGAGACAGTGTGGGTAAGCATGGTCACTTCCCACATCCTGCCTCTCCACAGAGCCCTGTGGCAGAACAGATGCAGGACCAATAACCGTATATATAAGACCAATAGCCCTACATATAAACTATCAGTCCCCAGCTCCGAAAAAAAGAACCAAAAAAATGTTAAATAAACTATCAGTAAATATAGTGTTCAGTAATTGTAGACATAGTCATTAAACCATGTCATGAAGCTCTGGACAAGATTAGGCCTGCACTTTTTGGAAAAAGAGAAATAACACAAATTTAAAATAATATTTTAAATATAGGGCTGGAGAGATGGCTCAGTAGGTCCTGAGTTCTAATCCCAGTAACCACATTGTAGCTCACAACCATCTGTAATGAGATCTGATATGTTCTTCTGGTTTGTCTGAAGACAGCTACATTGTACTTATATATAATAAATAATTGAACCTGTTAAATACATATAGTGGAAGAAAAGAAAGAGCTCCCCATAAATTTTCTTCTGACCATTGCACATTTAATTGTGGCTTATATACATGCAAGCACACACAATATAGAAGATGATAGATAGATAAATAGATAGACAGACAGACAGACAGACAGATAGATAGACAGGTTGAAATATACAAAAAGGAAAGCCTTGTAGGAAAGGATTTGGTGAGGGCATCTAAGGTTAGTTTTAAATTGAAAAAGTATTAAGCCTATCTGTCTACACATATTTCATATTTTTCTTTTGCCACATCCTAATTATAAAATAAATGAAACCTTATAAAAGCTTTTGTAGAATGACTCAGTGTTCAAATAAAGATATATTTCCAAATTTTATTGTATCTTGTAAGAGATACACATTATAAAATAAAATAAAAAAATCCCTGGTGACTTAGGGTTTCCATTGTTATGAAGACACCACGATCAAAGCAACTCCTAGAAAAGACAGAAGTTAACTGGGGCTGGATTACAGGTTCAGAGGTTCAACTTATTATCATTAAGGCAGTAAATATGACAGCATCCAGGCAGACATGATGCTAGAAATTTCGATACCTGGTTCTGAAGGTAAACAGAAAACTATTATCTTCCATGCAGTTAGGATGAGGGTCTTAAAGCCCACTCCCACAGTGACACACTTCCTTCAACAAAGCCATGCCTACTCCAACAATGCCACACCTTCTAATAAGGCTACTCACTGAGCCAAGTATATTCAAACCAGCACATTCCACTCCATCATCCCAATAAGCTTGCTCAAGCCTATGAGTCTATGGGGGCCATACCTAGCCATAGCATAATACAAAATACACTTAGTCCAATTACTGAAGCCCCATATTCTATAACAGTCTCAACAAGGTTAAAAGTCCAAAGTCCAAAGTCCAAAGTTCAAAGTCTCTTTGGATATTCATCCAATCACTTAACTGTAATACACTATAAAATCATATCAAAAAGCAGATCACATATCTCCAACATCACAGAATTACCATTCCAGAACATCATAGTGAAGACCAAAGCAAAAACGAACTCCAGCTCGGCAAACTCTAATCTCCGCATCTCCATGTCTGATATCAAAGCACACTTCAGATCTCCAACTCCTTTCATCCTTATTGACTGATGTTGCAAATCTGTCATTCGACAGTAACAAACTTAGTTACTTTGGGCTGCTTTCACTAAGTGTTAGCAGCTTTCATTGTCAGGTATCCCATGATTCTGACATCTCTAACGTCTTGGGGTACCCAAAGCATCTTCAACTTTACAACTTTTTGTGTTAATGTCTGGGATCTACACCTGATCTTCTCAGCTCTACCAAAGGCTGTGGGTCACTTCTCCAGCTCTGTCCTCTGTAGCACTCTAAGCTCTGGTTGACACATTTTATTGCTGCTGCTGTTCTTGATGATCATCCCATGGTACTTGCATTTCTTCAACCATACATTTTGAATTTTTTCTTTCTAAGCTTGCTATACTTGATCAAAATACACTTCATGAGATTCATGAGAGTAAACCAGAGTGGGCATTTTTGGGGACTTCATTTGTCAATTGAAATATCTTTACCTTAACTTCAAGTAGACTTCAGCTAAGGGCAAAAAGCAGCCACATTACTCACCAAAATATTATAAGAACAGTCTCTAGGCCACATACTAAAATTCTTCTCCTCTAAAACCTCTTGAGCCAAGCTCCCACATTTCAAATCTCCCTTAGCACCATTGTCTTCCATATCCCCACCAGGATGGCCTATTAAACCACTTAAATCATTCTACCACTTTTGAAAGCCAAGTTCTCAGATCCACATTCCTCCAAACAATAGTAACCCAGTCTCTGGTACCAATGTCTGTCTTAGGGCTTCCATTGCTAGGAAGAGACACCATGACCAAGGCAATTCTTATAAAGGACAACATTTAATTGGGCCTAGTTTATAGGTTCAGAGTTTCAGTCTGTTATCATCAAGGCAGAAAATATGGCAGCTTCTAGGCTGGCATGAAGCTGAAGAAGGTGAGAGTTCTATATCTTGTTCCAAAGGCAAATAAAAGGCTTCCAGGCAGCTAGAAGCAGGTCTTAAAGCCTACAGTCACAGAGACACAACATAGCCACATCTCCTAATAGTGCATCCCTGGGCCAAGCATATCCAACTCAGGACACCTAGTAAGCTCAATGAAAAGTATTAAAAGGGTAGGACTCATGTACCACGTGGTGCTCCCTTCCATATCCCAGATTAGGTGCAGAGCACACCCAGACACCAATTGTCAGCAGAGATCCTTCATAAAACAAGATAAAGAGATAGGGAGCTGAATCTGAATAACGTAAAAACAGCAGCTGATGGCTTGTAGTCAGCTGCTCACAGTTATGGTCAGTTTTTAAGGAGAAAAATGGAAGTCTGTGCTAGATGAGATGGCTAGTCCTGGCTCGACATGCCAGTCTGTGCAGCCAAATACATTTTGATAGCTGGAGCTTGGTGGTGAGCTTTAGGATGCGGAAATGGCAGGAACTACTGACTGACTGAGTTCAAGGACAGCTTGAGTAACTTACTGAGATACTGTCTCAAAAGTAAAATATAAAAAGAGAGCTGAATGAATAGATGAGTGGCAAGATACTAGGCTAGTGTTCCTCAGGCTGTGTGTTCAATCTCTAGCATTGCAATGAGAAGAAGACAACTAAGTCATATATTGTCTTTACATGGAAAGAAATTTATAAAAGAAAAGATACTGTAGAGGGAACATGAGATTCACTAAGTTTGAGAAATATAATCCTGCTTATCAAGACATCTAACTACAATCATATATTAATTAGAAAAATATCCCAACTGAAATAATATTCACATCTGTGAATAAAAAGGACTAACTTTATGAACCCAGAAGAAAATGAAAGATATTTAATGAAATATTGGTACCCAAGCCGAGAGACAAAGTGGATTATGAAAGGTCAAAATTTGGACTGTCTTTCAGCTTTCTCTTTCTGCATAAGTGGATGCCAGAAGACAACAAGGAATATCCACACAGTGCTTCACTGGAAAAAGTTTGTGACCTGAAAATTCCACATCAACCAATTTATTCTTCCAATATGAAAGCAGCAGAAGGCATTCTTAAGTTATAAAGACTTGGAAAATATTGTAGCCAAACCTTGGGAAAGAAAAAGTCAGTAATATAACTCAGGTAATAAATACATAATTCAAAATGAAAGGACTGGTGATCACTGAGATTAAAGACATGTGATTAATACAGTTTAACACAAATATAAACATAACACCTTATAACTAATTTGCTCAGTGCCTACTATGTGCAGATTCAGTAAACTAAGTCAAAGGGTTATGTCCTGGATAGGTTTCTGTTGCTGTGACAAAAGCAAGTTGAAAAGGAAAGGGATTATCAGGCTTACAAATTACATCCATCAGTGACAGATGCAAGGATAGGAACTTGAATTGAAGGAATTGAAGAAAAGATTAGGGAGTAATAGTGCTTATTGGCTTGCCTTCCATTGCTTGATCAGCCTGATCTCTTATATAACCCAAAACCACCTGCTCAGGAGTGAAAGAAAAAAATAAAACAAAAGAAAGACAGATAGAGAGAGAGACAGACAGAGACAGAGACAGAGGAAAGAAAGGAAAGGGAGGGCAGGAAAGGAAAGAAAAGAAAGGAAAGGGAAGGGAAGGGAAGGGAAGGGAAAGGAAAGGAAAGGAAAGGGAAGGAAAGGAAAGGAAAGGAAAGGAAAGGAAAGGAAAGGAAAGGAAAGGAAAGGAAAGGAAAGGAAAGGAAAGGAAAGGAAAGGAAAGGGAAGGGAAGGGAAGGGAAGGAAAGGAAAGGGAAGGGAAGGGAAGGGAAGGGAAGGGAAGGGAAGGGAAGGGAAGGGAAGGGAAGGGAAGGGAAGGGAAGGGAAGGGAAGGGAAGGAAAAAGGAAAGGAAAGGAAAGGAAAGGGAAGGGAAGGGAAGGGAAGGGAAGGGAAGGGAAGGAAAGGAAAGGAAAGGAAAGGAAAGGAAAGGAAAGGAAAGGAAAGGAAAGGAAAGGAAAGGAAAGGAAAGGAAAGGAAAGGAAAAATATGACTTCTCAGTATGGTGGAGAAGAGAGTTTAGTTTAGATATGGGGGAGAACGTAGTCAGAGGCAGCTATATCTGAGAGAGTCTAGAGTGATCATGAGGAAAGAAAGAGGGGAAGGTAGAAGAGAGAGGGGAAAGAGAACAAGATGTAGTAGCCAGAAAGTCAAAGGTACAAAAAAGTGGTGGGTAAACAAAATGTAGGGATTATATAAGAAAGAGTTTCTCGGGGAAGGGCAGCCCAGGTCTTGGACTAGAGAGTTCAGGGTAGAGCGTGCTGCAAGCCACCCATACCTTGTAATAGGTAGGGACTGGAGGATTCTGGGAAATCTGGAGGTCAAGTCCACTTTGATGTGCTAAAAGAGGCACCTCGCCCACTTGTAGATTTGAAAATTTAACAACCCAGCCTTTTATTGATAATAAATGAATGATAAGGGGCAACATAACCATATATGAACCCTCACTTTCTGCTGACATTAGGGTGTCACTGTTGGAGACTCAAAATGCTGGCATGTTGGCCAAATCCAGGGATAGCTAGTTCAGGCTTGCTGTCCAGACTCTGCACAGCCATCTGGGGCTAGGGACATGCAGGCAGCTGTTGATGCAGTTTACAATGTCCAACTGGAAATCTACTAGAACAGAAGTAGATTAGGTAGAGACGGTTAAGGAATTTAGGTGAATTTTTTTTTAGGTGTTCCTTTGAAACCACAATTTTGACAGATGGAGGAGAGATGTCCCAAGACCAGGAAAAGAAAAGAGATCTCAACCACACCTCAAGTGAGGAAATATGTTGTTGATTGACAGTATTTATCTGGAGTTAATTTATGAGGTGTGGTTTTAAGTTGATTTCCTCAAACTTACGAGAATTTCTTTAAGTTAACAAAAGAGATACATTTTACATATGTTAGCATTACCACTGTTTTTAATCCACACTGAAATCCATGTTACAGAAAGAGTAGTAGATTCGTGCATTTGAGTCATATAAAAATCTTGAGAACCCAAAAGGGATTTTGGTTAAAAACATGACCATTTTTTCCCTCTATCCAGAAAAATGACTATGTTGGTATCAGAAACCTACTTTATGGTTGGTTGCAGATCCCCTCTGAACCCAAAGATGACAGTGACATCACCCATAGCAACAGAGACCAATGCATACGTTGCCATGGCAATCACCATACATTCCCAGCATCCATTTGGTTTACCTCCCACCTTTACCTGCCAACTATTACATCACAACCTAAATAAAAGGCAGACCCTTCTTGACCTTTGCACCTTCTTCTCTCTTTCCCCCATTGTTTCCTCCACCCCATTGTCTCGTTCCTCACAATAAACCTTTCTCACACGGAACTACATTGGCCTGATGGAGTCAGTCTGGACTCCAGCTGTGATTTTATCACAACAGTCTGCGTATAGATTAGGCAGATTTTTTTTGCACAACCAAAAGGAATTTTAAGTCTATACTTAGAAAACAAACTGGAAAAACCCAGATGCCCTTCAACAGAGGAGCATATTCAAAAAATGTGGTACAACTACACAATGGAGTACTACTCAGCTATCAAGAACAATGACTTCATTAAATTCATAGGCAAATGGAGTGAACTAGAAAATTTCATCCTGAGTGAGGTAACCCAATCACAGAAAAACACACTTGGTATGCACTCATTGATAAGTGGATATTAGCCCAAAAGCTCAAATTACCCATGGTCCAATCCACACTTCACAGGAAGCTCAAGAAGAAGGGTGACCAAAATGAGGATTCTCCCACTCCTTCTTGAAAGGGGAAAAAATATCCATAGGACGGGATATGGAAGCAAAGTTTAGAGCAGCAAATGAGGGAATGGCCATTCAGAGCCTGCCCCACATGTGGCCCATATATATACAGCCACCAAAACTAGATAAGATTGATGAAGCTAAAAAGTGCATGCTGAAAGGGACTAGTTGTAGATCTCTCCTGAGAGACACATTCAGAGCATGTCCAATAACAGAGGTCAATGCTAGCAGCAAATCACTGAACTGAGAAAAGGATCCCCTTTGGGGGAATTAGAGGAAGGATTGAAAGAGCTGAAGGAGCTTGCAACTCCATAAGAACAATGCCAACCAACCAGAGCTCCCAGGGACTAAACCACTACCGAAAGACTATACATGGACTGACCCAGGGCTCTAACTGCATATGTAGCAGAGAATAGCCTTGTTGGGGCACCAGTAGAAGGGGAGGCCCTTGGTCTGGCCTAGATTGGACCCCCAGTGCAGGGGAATGTTGGGGCGGGGGGTGAGGGCTAGGGGAGATGTGTGGGGGGAACACCCATATGGGGGAGGGGGCAGGGATGCAGGCTTATGGACAGGAAACCATAAAAGGGAATACCATTTGAAATGTAGGTAAAGAAATATATCTAATAAAATTTTTTTAAAAAGAGAACAAACAAAGGACATTTAAAATCTTGAGCTTGTGACTATGATAACATTGTCAGTACTTTACAAATTCTAGATTAGTAGCTTAGTAGAACTGCATAGACTGATGCTAAATTTTTGAACTTTTGTAGCCTTAATATAAAAATACTGTAGTGAGGGAAAGAATTTCAAAGTATTTTTCACTTTTTATGTACCTAGAGACACCTTTTAAAAATCCACTTATTCACCATGAGACACAGGTGTTTGCTTACTGACAGGAGTCTCTGTAAAGCAAACTTCTTTAAATAAAGGAATAGTTAAGTTACTTTGAAACCTGGTTTGTGGGTTTAGGTCTTTTCTCTTCTTTTTTTCCTTTGTTTTATTGGATATTTACTTACATTTCAAATGTTAGCGCTTTTCCCAGTTTCCCCTCTGGAATCCCTAATCCCTTCCCCCTCTCCATGCCTCTATGGGAGTGTTCCCCTACCCACCCACTCCTTCCTATCTCCCTGCCCTGGCTTTCCCCTACACAGGGACATTGAGTCTTCACAGGGCCAAAGGCCTCTCCTCCCACTAAATGCCCAGTAAAGCCATTCTCTGTTACATATGTGACTGGAACTGGTGGTTTAGTCTCTGGGAGCTCTGAGGGATCTGGTTGGTTGATAATGTTGTTTGTTCTTCACATGGGGTTGAGAACCCCTTCAGCTCCTTCAGTCTTTTTTCTAACTCCTCCACTGGGTACCCCATTCTCAGTCCAATGGTTGGTTGACTCTGTATTTCTCAGGTTCTGGCAGAGCCTCTCAGGAGACAGCTATATCAGGCTCCTGTCAGTATGCACTTCTTGGCATCAACATTATTGTCTGCGTTTGGTGACAGTATATGGGATGGAGCCATCTCTTGATGACCTTTCAGTCTCTGCTCCACACTTTGTCTCTGTACTTCCTCTTGTGAATAATTTGTTCCCCCTTCTAAGAAGGACTGAAGAATCTGCACTTTGGTCTTCCAACTTCTTGAGCTTCATATGGTCTGTGGATTTTACCTTGGGTATGCTAAGATTTGGGGCTAGTATCCACTTATCAGTGAGTGCATACATACCACATGTGTTTTTTGTCATTGGGTTACCACACTCAGGATGATATTTTCTAGTTCATTCCATTTGCCTAAAAATTTCATGAAGTCATTGTTTTTAATAACTGAATAGTACTCCATTGTGTAAACCACATTTTCTGTATCCATTCCTCTGTTGAAGAATATCTGGCTTCTTTCTAGCTTCTATTATAAATAAGGCTGCTATGAACACAGTGACACATGTGTCCTTGTAATATTTTGGAGAATCTTTTGGTTATATGCCCAGAAGTGATATAGCTGAGTCCTCAGGTAGTACAATGTCCAATTTTCTGAGGAACCACCAGATTGATTTACAAAATGGTTGTACCAGTCTGCAATCCCACCAACAATGGGGGAGTGTTCCTCTTTCTTTACATCCTCGCCAGCATCTGCTGTCACCTGAGTTTTTGATCTTAATCATTCTGACTGGTGTGAGGTGGAATATCAGGAATTTTTTTGATTTGCATTTCCCTGATGACTAAGGATGTTGAATATTTATTTAGGTGTTTCTCAGTCATTTGAGATTCCTCAGTTAAGAATACTTTATTGAGCTTCATACTCCATTTTTTAAATAGGTTTATTTGATTCTTTGTATTCTAACTTCTTGAGTTTTTTTTTATAGATTGGATATTAGTCTTCTATTGGATGTAAGATTAGCAAAGATCTTTTCCCAATCTGTTGGTTGGAGTTCTGTCCTAATGACAATGCCCATTACCTTACACAAGCTTTGCAATTTTATTAGGTCCCATTTGTCTGTTTTTGATCATAGACCATAAGCCCTTGGTATTCTCCTCAGGAAATTTTCCCATGTACACATGGGTTTGAGGCTCTTCCCCACTTTCTCCCCTATTAGTTTCAGTGGATCTGATTTTATTTGGAGTTCCTAGGTCCATGTAGACTTGAGCTTTGTATAAGGTGATAAGGATGGATCAATTTGCATTCTTCTACATGCTGATCTCCAGTTGAACCAGCACCATTTTTTGAAAATGCTGTCTTTTTCCCACTGGATGTTTTTAGCTACTTTGTCAAAGATCATGTCCATAGGTTTATTTCTGGGTCTTCAATTCTATTCCACTGATCTACCTACCTGTCTCTGTACCAATACCATACATTTTTTTATCACTACTGCTCTGTAATACAGCTTGAGGTTGGGGATCATGATGCCCCCAGAAGTTCTTTTATTGTTGAGAATAGTTTTCACTATCCTGGGTTTTCTGTTATTCCAAGTGAATTTGCAAATTGCTCTTTCCAACTGTATGATGAGTTGGAATTTTGATGGGAATTGCATTGAATCTGTAGATTGCTTGTGGCAATTTGGCCATTTTTACTGTTTTTATCCTGCCAATCCATGAGCATGGAAAATTTATTCATCTTCTGAGATCTTCGATTTCTTTCTTCAGAGACTTGAAGTTTTTGTCATACAAACCATTCACTTCCTTGGTTAGAGTCACACATAGATATTTTATATTGTTTGTGACTATTGTGAAGGATGTTGTTACCGAATTTCTTTCTCAATATATTTATCCTTTGAGTAGAGGAAGGCTACTGATTTATTTGAGTTAATTTTATATCTAGCCACTTAGCTGAAGTTGTTTATCAACTGTAGGAGTTCTCTGGTGGAATTTTTGGAGTCACTTAAATATACTATCATATCATCTACATTTAGTGATATTTTGATTTCTTCCTTTCCAATTTGTGTACCTTTAATCTCTTTTTGTTGTCAAATTGCTCTAGCTAGGACTTCAAGTACTATGTTGAATATGTAGGCAGAGAGTGAGCAGCCTTGCCTAGTTCCTGGTTTTAGTGGGATTGCTTTGAGTTTCTCTCCATTGAGTTTGATGATAGCTACTGGTTTGCTGTATATAGTTTGTACTATGTTTACATATGGGCCTTGAATTCCTGAGTTTTCCGAGTCTTTTAACATGACAGGGTGTTGAATTTTTTAAATGCTTTCTTAGCATCTAATAAGATGACCATGTGTTTTTTCTTTGAGTTTGTTTATATAGTGGATTGTATTGATGGATATTGAACCATCCCTGCATCCCTGGGATGAAGCCTACTTGATCATGATGGGTTACCATTTTGACGTGATCTTGGATTCAGTTTGAAAGAATTTTATTGAGTATTTCTGCATCTATGTTAAAAGGCAGATTGGTCTGAAGTTACCTTTTTTTGTTACATCTTTGTATGGTTTAGGTGTAAGTGTAATTGTGGCTTCATAGAAAGAATTGGATAATGATCCTTCCGTTTCTATTTTGTGAAATAGTTTGAAGAGTATTGGTATTAGTTCTTCTTGGAAGGTCTGATAGAATTCTGCATTAAATCCATCTATTCCTGGGTTTTTGATTTTTTGTTGTTGTTGTTGGGAAACTTTTAATAACTGCTTCTATTTCTTTAAGGGATATAGGACTGTTTAGATGGTTTATCTGACTCTGATTTAATTTTGGTTCCTGGTATCTAGAAAATTGGCCATTTCATTAATATTTTCCAGTTTTGTCCAGTATAGGCTTTTGTAGTAGATTCTGATGATTATTTTTTAAATTTCCTCAGATTCTGTTGTTATGTCTCCCTTTTAATTTCTGATCTTATGAATTTGAATACTATGCCTGTGCCCTCTGGTTAGTCTGGCACACACACACACACACACACACACACACACACACACACACACACACACACACACACATATATATCTTATGAGATTTTTTAAAGAACCAGCTCCTGGTTTTGTTGATTCTTTGTATAGTTCTTTTTGTTTCTACGTGGTAGATTTTGTACTGAGTTTGATTATTTCCTGCCATCTACTCCTCTTGGGTGTATTTGTTTCTTTTTGCTCTAGAGCTTTTTGGTGTGCTGTCAAGCTGCTAGTGTATGCTCTCTCCAATCTATTTTTGGAGGCACTCAGAGCTATGAATTTTCCTCTTAGCACTGCTTTTATTGTGTCCCATAAGTTTCTGGCTTCATTTTCATTAAATTCTAAAAAGTCTTTAATTTCTTTATTTATTTATTCCTTAACCAAATTATCATTAAGTAGAGCATTGTTCAACTTCCATGTGTATGTGGGCTTTCTGTCATTTTTTGTTGTTATTGAAGACAAGACTTAGTCTGTGGTGCTCTGATAGGATGCGTGGAATTATTTCCATCTTCTTGTATTTGTTGATGTCTGTTTTGTGAGAATTTATATGGTCAATTTTGGATTAGATATCATGAGGTGCTGAGAAGAAGGTATATTTTCTTGTTTTAGAATGAAATGTTCTATATATATCTGTCAAATCAATTTGGTCCATAACTTCCATTAGTTTCACTGTGTCTCTGTGCAGTTTCTGCTTCCATGATCTGTCCATTCCTGAGAGTGGGGCATTGTAGTCTCCCACTATTGTTGTGTGTGATGCAATGTATGCTTTGAGCTTTAGTACGATGTCTTTTATGAATGTAGGTGCCCTTACATTTGGAGCAAAGATATTGAGAATTTAGAGTTCATTTGGTGGATTTTTCTTTTGATGAATGTGATGCTCCCTTCCTTATCCTTTTTGATAACTTTTGGTTGAAAGTCAATTTTATTCTATATTAGGATGGCTACTCCAGTTTGTTTCTTAGATTATTTGCTTGGAAAATTTTTTTTCAGCCTTTTACTCTGAGATAGTATCTGCCTTTGTCAGTGAGGTGCATTTCCTCTAAGCAGAAAAATGCTGGGTCCTGTTTAAGAATTCAGTTTAGTAGTCTATGTCTTTTCATTGGGGGAATTGGGTCCACTGATTTTAAGAGATACTAAGAAGTAGTGATTGTTGTTTCCTGTTTCTTTCATTGTCAAGGGTAGAATATATTCCTGTGGCTCTCTTCTTTTGAGTTTGTTGCCAGAAGATTACTTCCTTGCTTTTCCTAGGGTGCAGTTTCCCTCCTTGTGTTGGAGATTTCTGTTATCCTTTGTAGGACTAGATTTGTAGAAAGATATTGTGTAAGTTTGGCTTTGTCATGGCATATCTTGATTTCTCCAAAATAATCAAGAGTATTACTGGGTATAGTAGCCTATGCTGGCATTTGTCTTCTCATAGTGTCTGAATTACATCTCTCCAGGATCTTCTAGTTTTCATAGTATCTGTTGAAATATCTGGTGTAATTCAGAAACATCTGCCTTTATATGTTACTTGATCCTTTTCCCTTACTGTTTTTAATATTCTTTCTTTGATTTGTACATTTGTTTTTTGACTATTATTTGAGGGAGGAATTTCTTTCCAGGGACAGTCTATTTTGAAGTTCTATAGGCTTCTTGTATGTTCATTGGCATCTCTTTTTTTAGGTTAGGGAAATTTTCTTCTATAATTTTATTGAAGTTATTTACTGGCCCTTGAAGTTGTGTATCTTTGCTTTCTTCTCTACCTATTATTCTTAGGTTTGGTCTTCTCATTGTGTCCTGGATTTCTTGGATGTTTTGGGTTAGGAGCTTTTTGCATTTTGTCTTTTCTTTGACTGTTCTGTCAATGTTTTATTATGGTACCTTCTGCACGTGAGATTCTCTCTTCTTTCTCTTACATTTTGTTGGTAATACTTGCATGTATGATTCCTGATCTGTTTTCCAGGTTTTCTATCTCCAGGGTTGTCTCCTTTTGTGATATCTTTATTATTTCTATTTCCATTTTCAGAGTCTGGATGATTGTGTTCAATTCCTTCACCTGTTTGGTTGTATTTTCCTATAACTCTTTATTGGATTTTTGTGTTTCCTCTTTAAAGGCTTTTACTTGTTTACCTGTGTTCTCCTGTATTTCTTTAAGGGAGCTATTTATGTGTCCTGCTCTGATGGAAACTTATACTATGAGACTGGAGTGTGCTGCCAAGTTTAACATAACAATCAATAGTCTAGAAAATAAAAGAAAAAAGAAAATGACTGACAAAAGACAGCTAGCTATTAGGGTCCTGACTAAAATAAAGAAATTAAACTTTTATAGGTCTCAGAAAACAGATTCTTGGAATTCTCAATGTCTAGTTGAGAGAAAGTTTGTCACACTGCATGAAGAGTAATGTGACAACCATGAGATCATTGAACTATCAAAAAGGTTGACCTATGCTTATACACATGAATGACCAGGGTTCACAGTGCTTTCAAAAATACTTATGTATAGACTTGCAGTTTTTGCTATAACAATTGGAGAACCAATAGATGTTTTTCAATAATTCAAAAGTCCATGCTGTGCTTATTTTCTTTCTGCCTTTTACTCATGGAACAAGAGAAAGATGTAAAGTTCTCAATTACTGCTCCAACACTATGCCCAATGGCTTCCGACTCTTATGATAATGGACTAAACTCTAAAATTGTGAGCACATTCCCAATTAAATGTTTTTATTTATAAGAGTTGCCTGGGTCATAGTGCCTATTCACAGCAATAGAACAGTAACTAAGATATTTTCTCCCACAGATTTTATGCCACTTTTGCAGCAGCACATCATGTTTGCAACTCACCCCTGTAGATCAAAATATTTACTTGTTTGCCTTTCTCCTCTGGAAGCATATAGAATAACTTCCAATATCATGAGCACAAGTAAGTATGAGGTACAGGCTCTAGGTAGACACCAGATCAACCTCTTCAGCTCAACCTCTTTGTTATCTTCAGCAATAGGACCTTGCTATTGTTTTGTGGAGGACAACTAATGATTTTGACAATAGATTAAGTTGTTTGGAGTTTTCCATTAGGTCTCTATGGCCAACAACTTGATTAGATGTAACTCATTTCTGGCAGTGGAAGTTTCATTTGTGGTGAAAGATGTCTAGTTGGGACCTTGTCTGTCCCTTAATTGGTGATTTCATAGATAGATAGATAGATAGATAGATAGATAGATAGATAGATAGATAGATAGATAGATATTATCATGATGTTTCAACTTAGGTTATTCTATGTCCCCTTAGATTTAACTGTCCCTCTCAATGTTCACTGAGGGTTCATCTTTTCCACTCTCCATTTAATCCTCCCTTTCATATAATCTATTTCTTCTTCCTAAAAGAAACCTTTCCTCCCCACTAGTCCCCTTGCTCTATACCTAACCTCAGTTGTCATACAGATAGCAGCATATATAGAGACCTTAAAATCTAATTCACTTGAATATAGTGAGTCCTTACTTGCTTGGTTAGAGTTACCCCAGATATTTTGAGGTTATTCGGAAAAGGACTGTCTCCTTGATTTCTTTCTCAGACTAACTGTCAACTTTGCATAGGAAAGATACTGATTTTTGTGTGTTTACTTTGTACCCTACTACTTTGGTAATAGAATTTTTCAGCTATAGAAGTTGTCTGGTGAAGTTCTTAGAGTCTTTGATGTATAAAGTCATATCTTCTACAAATAAAGATAGTTTGAGTTCTTTTTTTTTATGTGTAACACTTTGGTCTTCAGTTGTAATATTGATCTAGTTAAGAATTCAACTCCTATATTGAATATAAAGGGAGAAGGTAAACAACTTTGTCTTGTTCCTAATTGTAGTGGAAATATTTTGAGTTTCTCTCCACTTAGGTTGATATTGTCTATGTGTTTACTATAAATCATCACCATAATTATGTTGAGGTATGCTCCTTGTATCTCCAGGGACTTTTATCTTGAAGGTTTGTTGGGTTTTCTCACAGCAGCTTCCTGAAACTAACGAGATGATCATGTGCTTTTATCTTTTAGTCTGTCTGTGTGGTGGAATATATTTATTGATTTGTATATATTAAGCCATCCCAGTTTCTCTGAGATGAAGCCTGATGAATGATCTCTTTGATGTGTTCTTGGCTTCATTTTACATGTATTTTATTGATTTTTTTACACCTGCATTCATAAAGGAAATTGGTCTGCAATCCTCCAAAATCATTGGATCTTTATGTAGTTTGCATATCTGAGTAATTATGGCCCCATAATAAACAAATTGGGCAATGTTTCATATGTTTCTCCTTTGTGAAATAATTAGAAGACTATTAGTGTTAACCCTTCTTTGAATTTAGAATTTTGTGATAAAGCCATCTGGCTATGGGCCTTTTTTTCTTGTTGGAAGAATTTTAATTCTTCCTTCTATTTCACTAGGGGATATAGGTTTATTTAAATTGATTTACTCATCTTGATTTAATTTTAACTGTTTGTGTGTGTGTGTATGTGTGTGTGTGTGTGTGTGAGAGAGAGAGAGAGAGAGAGAGAGAGAGAGAGAGAAAGAGAGAGAGAGAGAGAGAGAGAGAGAGAGAGAGAGAGAGAGAGAGAGAGAGAGACTGGTCAGGGGGTAGGGAAGTGGTTTTCCCACCATGGGACTCAGAAAGCCATCACAGCCTCACACCAGTCTTAAGCACCCTACTGAATCAATTTTCTTAACGTTAAGAAATATATTCTTAATTCTCCTGTAAACATGGTTCTACTGAGCCAGTGAGCTGCATATCCAAACCCTACCTCTCAGATACGCAATTGTCTGTATCACCAAGCCTTCCATTGTTGTCTTCTTGGCTCTAATATCTATGGGAATGTGGAGTTATGATTCCTAAATGTCACTAATGGCTCTCATATGTTCAACAGGGACTGATTTCTTCATGTCTTCTTAAATAATGGAGACTTCATCACAAAGTTACATTTGCTTCTCTGATTTACTGACAAGCAAATTGATCTTATTTGCCCTTTTGCACATGAGCCAGGCATTGAGGGGTTCTTGTATTCTGTGTTTTAAAATCTCTAATTCAAGCAATTTGAAAGAGAGTATTCCTTAATTATCATAGTTTTCCTTATTGAGCAGTGCTTAAGGCCTTGTCTGTCTGCATGCTGAGCCACAGGATTTTCCCTTCTTTGAATTAAAGGTCAGAACTAAGAAGTATGTTTTATTTCTACATTCTGTATGCCTTCCTCACTCTCTGATACTTCCAACTGGTTCCAAGGGTTTGCTCTTTTGCACAAATCTGAACTTTACTCTTTCCTGTGTGTTGTGCCGAGTGTAAGAAGCAGCACACCGACGGCTCAGGCTCCTCTTCTTTTCGTCCCCTTTCCTGGCTACTCAGAGTCACGCACAGAAGAAATCATCTGCATGACTTTTTCTCATCGTAATTTGTTCTTGTCCTTTCTGTGCAGAGTTCGTTTTAGGCAAATAGCTGAGCTTCTGTAGTAAGTCTCATTACCCATAACAAGGATTACACAACTACCATAACAACCTGCTTACAACACTATCTCATGCATTCTACTGTCAGGTACTTAATGTATTCTCTATTGCACTGCTGTTGGGAACTGTCCCAAGGCTCTCAACTAATCTGGCATCCAAAATCAGGAATCTGTATGTCCAAAGGCTGAAGGCCCTTGTCTCCAATTGGTTTTTTGATCAATTAATAAAAAGCCCATGGCTGGACAGGTAGACTGAGGAGGGCAATATGGACTATGAACTGGAAGAAAGGAAGACAGAGAATTGCCATGACTCAGGAAGAAGGATGGGACATAAGTGCTACAGGAGAGAAAGCCAAAATACGATGTATGAATTCGGGTAAGTAGCCACTGGTCACTTCTTCCATCAGGCCTGGCATGGCAGGGGAAGGTTTGGAAGTGCCCAGTCTTTGAGCTAATCATGCCTGTCGCAAATTAGTTGGTGTGCACCTGTGTGTGTGTGTGTGTGTGTGTGTGTGTGTGTGTGTGTGCGCGCGCGCACGCGCGCACACGCACGCGAGATGCCAGGAAACAAAGTGGTGTAGCCAACTACTGCTACACATAGCCAATAGGGAGACATCTCTATATACACACAGTACACTCTTCTCATCAAGGAAATGTGACACCACATACACATAAAGAAACATACCAACCTGAGGTGTCCCATGAGAATACACTGTGCCTTTAAATGCTCAGTTGCGATTGACAGTATTGTCATCTATAGTAAGGAAATTAATCTGTCACTATAGCAATGAAACATAACAACCCATAACACATGGCAGAAAGGAGTACAGTAGCCTGTACTGTGGGGACAATGATCTATGATAAATACACTTTGGGTTTTGATTAAAGAACTGTAGTAACAGATGCCAAGCAAGAATACAAGAATAAATACAAGATACTAATACAGAACATCAGAAAGATAGCAAAATATTAAAATTGATGCTCACAACAGCCCTTTTGGGCCCTGAAACTATAACCCCCAATAAACTATCCCTACCTTAATTTGCTTCTTGCCAGTTATTCATTCACAATTTAAAAGTAACTAGCGCAGGAAGATAGTGGAAAATTATAGTTTTAATGAGATTGGTAGTATCTGTCTTTCTACTCAATGTAGAAAGAAGTGGACTGTGAGTTTGAGCTCATCTGAAAGCTGGCATAGCAAGCTTCTAGCTTCAAAACCTGACTAAGGGGGCTGGGGATTTAGTTCAGTAGTAGAGCGCTTACCTAGGAAGCGCAAGGCCCTGGGTTCGGTCCCCAGCTCCGAAAAAAAAAGAACCAAAAAAAAAAAAAACCTGACTAAGGATAGCTCAGAAATACAATGCTTGCTTACCAAGCCAAAAAACAAAGCAAACCAAAAAACAAAATCAAACAAAAAGCACACCAAACAAGAAACAAACAACCCCTCATACACACAAAAACCAAAGTAATAAAGAAAACTCAAACTGTAACTACATAAACTTTTTTTATTCATTGGAGACTTTTAAAATCTGTACCATATTTTCACAATCACCTTATCTCCATAAATACTTTTATTTGAGAGATGCCTCATATCCTACCTTCTAAGGTCTAACTATGAATTATTCCATGGCATACCACAATTTAATTTTTAAATGTGTATTTAATTAACAAGGAGATTTAGCTGTTTTTATTATGTGATGAATCCGTGTCTCCACAGAAAAACTAGGTCAGCTAAAGCAACAATAGCATTGCTCATGGTCTCAGTGGCTTGATTTCCTAAGAGCAAAATCTTGTGGGAAATTTGGAATGTTCCTAAGAAATGTCTAAATATTTTTCCAGCAAATCAATATACACTTCAGTTTTATTTTACATAAACATGCAACATGCTTTCAGGATTTATAGAGCCCAACTCATGAAGATGCAACAAAGAAAAGAAGTATAAAATATATTTTAAAATAATTCACTAACAACTCTGCTTTAATTCTTTTGTCTGACTTTTATCTGAAGACTGAAGAAATAAAGGTGGGGGCAATACAAACATAGATCATGATCAGAATATTGGAATAGTTTTTAAGAGTATAGTGGATATTATAGAAAAATCTCGGAATGCCCATGATACAACTTACAGACCATATGAAGGTCAAGAAAAAGAAAGACCATAGTGTGGGTGCCTCAGTCCTACTTGGAGGGGGGAATAAAATAATCTCGGGAAGTTGAGGGCAGGGAGAACTTGGGAGGAAGAAAGGAGGGGAGAGAGGAAAAGGGGGCCAGGATTAGGTCTGGAAGGAGTCAAGCAAGATGTACAGAGGGCCAGGAAATTGAACAGAGGTATGAAGCAATGGAGATGTATAACAGGGTAGCCACCAGATAGTCCCAGATACCTGAAAATCAAGAGGATCCCAGGACTCAACATTAGCTGGCATTAGCTGAAATACTCAAAACAGGCATCTCCCCTACCCCCCGCCCCCGTTGAGGGGTGGAGCAACCACTCTTAACAAAACTAACCTAGCATTGCTCCTGTCCAAAGGCAATGCAGGGACAAGATGTGGAGCTGAGACTAGGGGAGGGGCTGCTAGTCCTGGGTTCTATAAGAAAGCAAGGTAAGTAAGCCAGGGGAAGTGAGTCAGTAAGTAACATCCCTCCAGGGCCTCTGCATCAGGTCCTTCTTCCTGACTTGCTTGAGTTGATGAACAGCAATGTGAATGTCTAAACTGAATAAACACTTTCCTCCCCAACTTGCTTCTTGGTCAGGAATAGAAAGTCTGACTAAAACACATGTTATCTCTTCTCTCTTGTTTTTTTTTTTTTGTTGTTGTTGTTTTTTTTGTTTTTTGGTTTTTTTTGTTTTTTGTTTTTTTTTGTGAGCCACTGCGAATTGTAATACTTAATGAGTAATTTATTGAACATATTAAGTGTATTATTAGTTATACCACTTCTATTCCACACACACAGCGACAGCAACAGCAACACACACGAATAGGGATCCCAATGAATGGTGAATGTAAGGGAGAGATCAGGGTAAATATGATTAAAATGATATGAAACTCTTAAAGAATATGTACAAAATATACTTTAAAGGTTGATGTGAATAGAGACAAAAAGGAAAACATGGGAGAAAAAGGGCAGATATAATGATCTTCAAATACAAAAACAGGCAATGTTTAATAACTATTTTATCTTACATTTAAAGTATAAAAAGAGATATCAACTCTGCTTGAGCCATAGTTCATTGTGGGAATCCTTCTTCATTTAAAAAAGGCTTGAAGTTGTCAAAAAGTTAAATAAATAAATAAATAAATAAATAAATAAACAAAGTTCATGAAAACATTTAAAACTCTATAATAAAGAAGACACTATAGGGAAAGATTATACATTTGACAATAAATACAGCATAAATAATGGGAAACATTAAAATTACCTTAATATTAATAGAATGAATAAATTTATTCCACTGTATTTATATGAAGTACTATGTAGTCATTACAATTCAGTGCAGTTAAAAATAGCAACAGATAAATATCTTATATAATAATTATGTTGATAGAAAAATTAATCCACAAAAAATGGTTTATCACATTATCACATATATAGTTTGAAATCACAAGAATAATGTACACTGTATACAAATACATTCATACTTGGCTATATTTGTAAATCTATGGAAATGCAAAACACTGAATTCAAAATAATTCATTACCTAAGTATACAATGAAAGAAAACAACACAAGTAAAGATTTTAAAAGAAGTTTCTTTTGTATATAAAAATTTAAATAAAACATACATGCTGACTCATTTTTAATAAGTTTTGAATAAATGAAATATTCAATTGTATTTTGTGATTAAGACTCATGTTTCTCATGATCCTTTTTTTTTTTTATTAACTTGAGTATTTCTTATATACATTTCGAGTGTTATTCCCTTTCCCGGTTTCCAGGCAAACATCCCCCTCCCCCCTCCCCTTCCTTATGGGTGTTCCCCTCCCAACCCTACCCCCATTGCCGCCCTCCCCCCATAGACTAGTTCACTGGGGGTTCAGTCTTAGCAGGACCCAGGGCTTCCCCTTCCACTGGTGCTCTTACTAGGATATTCATTGCTACCTATGAGGTCAGAGTCCAGGGTCAGTCCATGTATAGTATTTAGGTAGTGGCTTAGTCCCTGGAAGCTCTGATTGCTTGGCATTGTTGTACTTTTGGGGTCTCGAGCCCCTTCAAGCTCTTCCAATTCTTTCTCTGATTCCTTCAACGGGGGACCTATTCTCAGTTCAGTGGTTTGCTGCTGGCATTCGCCTCTGTATTTGCTGTATTCTGGCTGTGTCTCTCAGGAGCGATCTACATCCGGCTCCTGTCGGTCTGCACTTCTTTGCTTCATCCATCTTGTCTAATTGGGTGGCTGTATATGTATGGGCCACATGTGGGGCAGGCTCTGAATGGGTGTTCCTTCAGTCTCTGTTTTAATCTTTGCCTCTCCCTTCCCTGCCAAGGGTATTCTTTTTCCTCATTTAAAGAAGGAGTGAAGCATTCGCATTTTGATCATCCGTCTTGAGTTTCGTTTGTTCTAGGGATCTAGGGTAATTCAAGCATTTGGGCTAATAGCCACTTATCAATGAGTGCATACCATGTATGTCTTTCTGTGAGTGGGTTAGCTCACTCAGGATGATATTTTCCAGTTCCAACCATTTGCCTACGAATTTCATAAACTCGTTGTTTTTGATAGCTGAGTAATATTCCATTGTGTAGATGTACCACATTTTCTGTATCCATTCCTCTGTTGAAGGGCATCTGGGTTCTTTCCATTTTCTGGCTATTATAAATAAGGCTGCGATGAACATACTGGAGCACGTGTCTCTTTTATATGTTGAGGCATCTTTTGGGTATATGCCCAAGAGAGGTATAGCTGGATCCTCAGGCAGTTCAATGTCCAATTTTCTGAGGAACCTCCAGACTGATTTCAGGAATGGTTTTACCAGTCTGCAATCCCACCAACAATGGAGGAGTGTTCCTCTTTCTCCACATCCTCGCCAGCATCTGCTGTCACCTGAGTTTTTGATCTTAGCCATTCTCACTGGTGTAAGGTGAAATCTCAGGGTTGTTTTGATTTGCATTTCCCTTATGACTAAAGATGTTGAACATTTCCTTAGGTGTTTCTCAGCCATTCGGCATTCCTCAGCTGTGAATTCTTTGTTTAGCTCTGAGCCCCATTTTTTAATAGGGTTATTTGTTTCCCTGCGGTCTAACTTCTTGAGTTCTTTGTATATTTTGGATATAAGGCCTCTATCTGTTATAGGATTGGTAAAGATCTTTTCCCAATCTGTTGGTTGCCGTTTTGTCCTAACCACCGTGTCCTTTGCCTTACAGAAGCTTTGCAGTTTTATGAGATCCCATTTGTCGATTCTTGATCTTAGAGCATAAGCCATTGGTGTTTTGTTCAGGAAATTTTTTCCAGTGCCCATGTGTTCCAGATGCTTCCCTAGTTTTTCTTCTATTAGTTTGAGTGTGTCTGGTTTGATGTGGAGGTCCTTGATCCACTTGGACTTAAGCTTTGTACAGGGTGATAAGCATGGATCGATCTGCATTCTTCTACATGTTGCCCTCCAGTTGAACCAGCACCATTTGCTGAAAATGCTATCTTTTTTCCATTGGATGGTTTTGTCTCCTTTGTCAAAAATCAAGTGACCATAGGTGTGTGGGTTCATTTGTGGGTCTTCAATTCTATTCCATTGGTCTATCTGTCTGTCTCTGTACCAATACCATGCAGTTTTTATCACTATTGCTCTGTAATACTGCTTGAGTTCAGGGATAGTGATTCCCCCTGAAGTCCTTTTATTGTTGAGGATAGCTTTAGCTATCCTGGGTTTTTTGTTATTCCAGATGAATTTGCAAATTGTTCTGTCTAACTCTTTGAAGAATTGGATTGGTATTTTGATGGGGATTGCATTGAATCTGTAGATTGCTTTTGGTAAAATGGCCATTTTTACCATATTAATCCTGCCAATCCATGAGCATGGGAGATCTTTCCATCTTCTGAGGTCTTCTTCAATTTCTTTCCTCAGTGTCTTGAAGTTCTTATTGTACAGATCTTTTACTTGCTTGGTTAAAGTCACACCGAGGTACTTTATATTTTTTGGGTCTATTATGAAGGGTGTCGTTTCCCTAATTTCTTTCTCGGCTTGTTTCTCTTTTGTATAGAGGAAGGCAACTGATTTATTTGAGTTAATTTTATACCCAGCCACTTTGCTGAAGTTGTTTATCAGCTTTAGTAGTTCTCTGGTGGAACTTTTGGGATCACTTAAATATACTATCATGTCATCTGCAAATAGTGATATTTTGACCTCTTCTTTTCCGATCTGTATCCCCTTGATCTCCTTTTGTTGTCTGATTGCTCTGGCTAGAACTTCAACAACTATATTGAATAAGTAGGGAGAGAGTGGGCAGCCTTGTCTAGTCCCTGATTTTAGTGGGATTGCTTCAAGTTTCTCTCCATTTAGTTTAATGTTAGCAACTGGTTTGCTGTATATGGCTTTTACTATGTTTAGGTATGGGCCTTGAATTCCTGTTCTTCCCAGGACTTTTATCATGAAGGGGTGTTGAATTTTGTCAAATGCTTTCTCAGCATCTAATGAAATGATCATGTGGTTCTGTTCTTTCAGTTTGTTTATATAATGGATCACGTTGATGGTTTTCCGTATATTAAACCATCCCTGCATGCCTGGGATGAAGCCTACTTGATCATGGTGGATGATTGTTTTGATGTGCTCTTGAATTCGGTTTGCCATTTTATTGAGTATTTTTGCGTCGATATTCATAAGGGAAATTGGTCTGAAGTTCTCTTTCTTTGTTGGGTCTTTGTTTGGTTTAGGTATAAGAGTAATTGTGGCTTCGTAGAAGGAATTCGGTAGGGCTCCATCTGTTTCAATTTTGTGGAATAGTTTGGATAATATTGGTATGAGGTCTTCTATGAAGGTTTGATTGAATTCTGCACTAAACCCGTCTGGACCTGGGCTCTTTTTGGTTGGGAGACCTTTAATGACTGCTTCTATTTCCTTAGGAGTTATGGGGTTGTTTAACTGGTTTATCTGTTCCTGATTTAACTTCGATACCTGGTATCTGTCTAGGAAATTGTCCATTTCCTGAAGATTTTCAAATTTTGTTGAATATAGGTTTTTGTAGTAAGATCTGATGATTTTTTGAATTTCCTCTGAATCTGTAGTTATGTCTCCGTTTTCATTTCTGATTTTGTTAATTTGGACGCACTCTCTGTGTCCTCTCGTTAGTCTGGCTAAGGGTTTATCTATCTTGTTGATTTTCTCAAAGAACCAACTTTTGGTTCTGTTGATTCTTTCTATGGTCCTTTTTGTTTCTACTTGGTTGATTTCAGCTCTGAATTTGATTATTTCCTGCCTTCTACTCCTCCTGGGTGTATTTGCTTCTTTTTGTTCTAGAGCTTTTAGGTGTGCTGTCAAGCTGCTGACATATGCTCTTTCCTGTTTCTTTCTGCAGGCACTCAGCGCTATGAGTTTTCCTCTTAGCACAGCTTTCATTGTGTCCCATAAGTTTGGGTATGTTGTGCCTTCATTTTCATTAAATTCTAAAAAGTTTTTAATTTCTTTCTTTATTTCTTCCTTGACCAGGTTATCATTGAGTAGAGCATTGTTCAATTTCCACGTATATGTGGGCATTCTTCCCTTATTGTTATTGAAGACCAGTTTTAGGCCGTGGTGGTCCGATAGCACGCATGGGATTATTTCTATCTTTCTGTACCTGTTGAGGCCCGTTTTTTGACCAATTATATGGTCAATTTTGGAGAAAGTACCATGAGGAGCTGAGAAGAAGGTATATCCTTTTGCTTTAGGATAGAATGTTCTATAAATATCCGTTAAGTCCATTTGGCTCATGACTTCTCTTAGTCTGTCGACATCACTGTTTAATTTCTGTTTCCATGATCTGTCCATTGATAAGAGTGGGGTGTTGAAATCTCCCACTATTATTGTGTGAGGTGCAATGTGTGTTTTGAGCTTTAGTAAGGTTTCTTTTACGTATGTAGGTGCCCTTGTATTTGGGGCATAGATATTTAGGATTGAGAGTTCATCTTGGTGGATTTTTCCTTTGATGAATATGAAGTGTCCTTCCTTATCTTTTTTGATGACTTTTAGTTGGAAATTGATTTTATTTGATATTAGAATGGCTACTCCAGTTTGCTTCTTCTGACCATTTGCTTGGAAAGTTGTTTTCCAGCCTTTCACTCTGAGGTAGTGTCTGTCTTTGTCTCTGAGGTGTGTTTCCTGTAGGCAGCAGAATGCAGGGTCCTCGTTGCGTATCCAGTTTGTTAATCTATGTCTTTTTATTGGGGAGTTGAGGCCATTGATATTGAGAGATATTAAGGAATAGTGATTATTGTTTCCCTTTATATTCATATTTGGATGTGAGGTTATGTTTGTGTGCTTTCATTCTCTTTGTTTTGTTGCCAAGACGATTAGTTTCTTGCTTCTTCTAGGGTATAGCTTGCCTCCTTATTTTGGGCTTTACCATTCATTATCCTTTGTAGTGCTGGATTTGTGGAAAGATATTGTGTAAATTTGGTTTTGTCATGGAATATCTGATCCTTATTGAAAGAACAGGTTTTTTTTGTTTGTCTTTTGTTTTTTTGTGGAAAGCAAGGAGACATAAATAAGAAGTAAACGCACAACACACCCTCTGCCTTTTCCTGATATAAAAGATGCTCACTTATAATCTTGAAAATAGACTTCTGAGTCCCAGTAAGTTTTACAATTGTCAGCCAGATAACACTCCACATGTTGAAGCGATGTGGGGGTAAAGAGACAGCAGTAGGATACTTTCCGGTGGAGGGTCCATGGCAATGGGGAGTGATAAATAAATTAAATTAGTGCATTATATGCATGGTAGAAATGACATTGGCAGGAAGGGATGGGTGGATGGGTGGGGGAACACACTCATAGAGGAAGGGTTGGGGGGTTTAGGGGGTTTATGGACAGGACACCGGGAAAGGAATAACATTTGAAATGTAAATAAATTTTTAAAAATGCAATAAAAATAAAAGAAATGACATTGGTTATGAAGAAAAGGCAAGGAGAATTTCAGGCTAAGTTGCAATTTAAATGAGATGCTTGACAGGAAATGAATCAAACACAAGCTCCACTGCATTATAAAAATAAAAATACTTTCAGATTAAAGGTTTGAGAGAAGTGTTAAGGCAAACATGGGCACCTCATGTTTGGCACTCTACTGATGGAGAGTACAGCACAGGACGCAAATGATATCAGGATCTCAGTGGGATGGAAAACAGCAAAAGAGGGAGAAGGGGAAGGAGATGGGGGTAGGAACTGTGCGGAGCCTTAGAAAAGGTTGAAGCGTCTGCCCATTTTTACGAATTAGATGTGAACTCTTCTGAGAACGTTTGGATATGATCTGACAGTTGTAAAAGGGATAATCTGGCTTTCATGAAGTTTCAGTAGAGAAAGAAAGGGATCAGTCAGACAAATTGAAAGCTCTTGTAGTGATTTAGCAGATGATGGTGCCCTACAGTCCCAGTAAATTAGCATTTGGAAGTACTTTCTGTTAATGTGTTAATGGTCCTGGGAACTGTGGGAACTTAAAGCCCTCTCTGTATTTGTTCATAAAGCAACATAAGGCATTTGAAATTAAAGGGTACCCTAACAGAGACACACATGATTCTGGCATGTGCAAATTTAGTGATATAACTGTAGGTATATGAGTTTGCATATTAATGGTTTGGCCAGAGAAAAGCTGAATGACAAACAAGAAGCAACCTTCTTTCTTAATCCAAATGTTTATAGAGGCTTGGAATGTTTTTCTATGTGGCATGGAGAAAAACATGTACAAAAAAAAGTACAAAATACTAAATTAAATGAGGTTTTCTAAAGATATTTGTTTGCCTTTTCTTTTCTTTTCCTTTTCTTTATTTCTCTCTTTCTTTTTGCTTTTAATATACTCATCTGTACCTAACAAGATAACCAGCACTATTTGTGTGCTTTTATGAGGTAGGCTACTTGGAAAAAGTTCTAGGGCCACTATAAAATGTGGAAAATGATCCTTTGTTGGCTAAAAGTGCATTCTACTGACCAAATAGTCTCACTACTTCTGAAAAGGCCAAGGAAAAATTTGTAAGTGTTTGGGAGTTGCTACTTTTTGAGCCAAAGATCAATTCTCAGTCTGTTTCCCTCCACTTTTCTTTGTTCCCCAATGCAGCCATAAAACCAAACCAAACCAAAACTAAAGCCCAAAACAAAACAAACAAACAGCCAGCAGTATCTTCAAAGCAAGGTGGCTACTATAAAATGCCATCATCTGTGCCACCCTGCTGGATGACTTAGACCAAAGCATATTCATCTCTTAAATTTTTCAACGAATGCACTAAACATATGGTATAACACACATTGTGAATAATACTATCATCTGTTTTTGGTTTATACCACTAACCCCTTAATTACAAAACAATTTCTAAATGAGCAATTTACTCAACAATGATTAAGGCTTATTTTGTGTTATTTTAGAAGCTTAAAAATGTTCTTCCAATTATTGCAGACTATCTCCAAGTTGACATTTTAAGAGGAATTCTGATGACTGAGAATTGAATAAGTGACTATCATATCCAGATGATGGGCAATTGTTCCTGTCAGCTGTCTGAGGAGCTGCTAATCATGACTCCCATAGTGGGCTTGTGACTCCCATCCAGCCTGCTACCCACATGCTGCCCAAGGCAACAAATGAAATGTCTGCCCTGGATTAGGTTTGCAATCACAGTCTAAAAGACATGTCTAGCTAAAATGCATTATGTCTAATTGCATGTAAACATTATTCTACTACTAAAGTGAAAATTTACCTGTCCGAGATGGTGAGATGACCAAAAAATACATTTCATGAGAAATTTTAGTTCACCAATGTAACCTCAGGAAAATATTTCGCTCCTTTAAAAATTCAAGTTTTGATCCTGTTAGTGACTGTTTCTTATATTATTGAAATGGAATAAGATTTCGATTTGAGTCATTCACATTGAAATTTTCAACTGATTTAGTTAACATTAATTTATTTTATTTTATGTCCTTTTAAGTGTTATCCCTATTTTCCTTTCTTTTGACATTATAGATTTTATTAACTTCAATTTTTAAATTTTTAATTATATTATCCTGCATTAGTAATAAATATTAATTCGGACAGTTCTATGGTGTTGTCCAAAGAGTGCAGTTCAAACAGTTCATACTTACATTTGGAACATATCTTTTGTTGCTTGCATTTAACACAACAATGCAAGGCAGTTATTACTTTAATGGTCACTCACAGTCAAGAAACTGATTTCATACACTATTGTCTTAAACTTGGTGTTTGATGTTAATCCCACCTGGTGAGAATAAGCCACTACCACTTTTTTGAGGTAAATTTGAAGCAAGTGTTAGTAAATACTAACCAGGATGCTGGACAGTGGCCAGGTCTATATCCAGAATTTCTAGAGTATGACACTAAATTACATGAGTCAGAGGTTTATGAAGGTAACGTACAGACTATGAACTTCTGGCCTTTGTCCAATCAGGTACAAACATACATTCTGATGTATTTCCTTATTATACACTTACATGTGATCAAGTACTTTCTGTGCAGTTGGGGCAGTCAAACGTCTTTACAGAAACAAAAACAAACAAACAATAAAACATGTGGTTTGTTACCTTAGGTTAACAACAGCTCCCCAGTATTCCATGATGTTATCTGTCATTGGACAAATATGGCTTTAAAAGTTAGAGGAATATTTGGTTTTTGTTTGCTTGTTTGTTTTGTTTTTCCTATATATTTATCCACATTACATCCCGATTGATGCCACATTTCCTAGTTCCACCAAATACAAACCCTTTCCCGGATCCCTTCTCCTCTGAGATGATAGAGGACATCCTGTCTAAATATCCCCCAACCTAGCACATCAAGAATCTGTAGAACTAGGTGCATCCTCTCCCATTGAGGCCAAAAGCCCAGTTAGGAGAAGATATTCCACAGGTTTAGCTCTAGTCGTGGGGGGAACCACATGAAGACCAATCTCCATATTTGCTACATATGTTCAGGGGAGTGTATGTCCAGCATGTGTATGCTTTTTGGTTGGTGGTTCAGTCTTTGAGATCCCCACAGGTCCAGGGTAGCTGACTCTGTTGGGCTTCCTGTAGAGTTCCTATTCCCTTCGGGGCCCTCGGTCCTTCCTCCAACTCTGTCATAAGAGTCCCCAAACTCCATACAATGTTTAGCTGTTGGTCTCTGCATCTGTCTGAGTCATCTGCTGAGTGAAGCCTCTCAAGGGACATCCATGATATTCCTGTCTGAAAGCATAATAGAAACCCTTTTAATACTGTCAGGAATTGGTGCTTGTCCATGGGATGAATCTCTAGTTGAACCAGTTATTGCTTGGCCACATCCTCAGTCTCTGCTCCATCCTCTGCCCCTGCATTTCTTGTAGACAAGATAAATTTAGGGTTGAAAGGGTGGGTTGGTGTTCCTATAATTCCACTGGAGCTCCTGCCTGGTTACAGAAAGTGGCCTTTTCAGTACACCTTGATAAGCACAGGTGGCCCCAGTGTTGTGAATCTTAGCTAAGATCACCTCATTGATTCTTGGGAGTCTCTTCTATCACAGGTCTCTAGCATGTCTCACCGCAACTCTCAGAATGCAAGTCCAAGTGGTTGAAAGCCTTCAATGTAAAACCAGAAGTCAATTGGGCAGTTTCTCAGGAAACTGGGAATAGTTCTACCTCAAGATCCAGCTGTATCGTTCCTGAGTATATACCCAAAGATGCCACACTGTATCACAGGGAAACTTGTTCATCTATGTTCACGCCAGCTTTATCTTTGTGGTGGTTTGAATGCTTGGCCCAGGGAGTAGCACTTATGTGAAGTGTAGCCTTTTTGGTGGAGGTGTATCCTTGTTGGAGGATATGTGTCAGGGTGGGTTTCGAAACCTGCCTCCTAGCTACATGGGGAAGTCTTCTCCTGTCTGCCTTTGGATCAAGATGTAGAACATTCGATTCCTCCAGCTCCATGCCTACCTAAGCGCTGCCATGTTCCTGCCTTGATGATAATGGACTGAACCTCTGAACCTGTAAGCCAATCTGAATTAAATGTTCTTTATAAGAGTTGCCTTGGTTATGATGTCTCTTCTCAAAAGTAAATCCCTAACCAAGACAATTTGTAATAGCCAGAAATTGGAAACAACCTAGACATCCTTCAGCTGAAAAATGGATAAAGAAAATGTGGTACATCTACACAATGGAAGATATCATGAATTTTGCAGGCAAGTGGGTGTATTTGAGAGTATTATCCTGAGTGAGGTATCCCAGACTTCAAAGAACAGGCATGGTATTTACTCACTTGTAAGTGGATATTAGCTAAAAAATACAGGATACCCATGCTACACTCCACAGACACAAAAAGCTAAACAAGAAGGAAGGCGCAAATAAGAATGCTTGAACCTCTTTGAGAAAGGGGAATTAGGGTTGTGGGAAGCAGATAGAGGAAGGGAACTGACGAATAGTGTAATAATTGTTTTATAGATCCCTTAAGCACAGTAATTTAAATTTAAAAATATAAATTTAGCCATAACAGTGACCCTCGTGATCAGCAAATGGTAGCCTTTCTGGTTTATGACTTACTCTCTTGTTTCTTTCTCAGCTCCCATAGAGCCCAATATTATTATTTCTTTTCCTCCTCCTCCTCCTCCTCCTCCTCCTCCTCCTCCTCCTCCTCCTCCTCCTCCTCTTCCTCCTCATCCTCCTCCTGCTGTTGCTCTTTCTTCTGTTTTCTAATCTGGACTTCCTATGCTAGGTTTTCAATTCCACCTTACTCTTTTCCAGGAACAAATGTATATCAGTGAAAATGAAGCTTTATTTAATCATGAATTAGTAATTAGACTTATTTCAAGTTCACTGAGGATATAAAAAAACAAAATTTGGAAGTCCCACACCCGCGGATCCCGGCCCGCAGCAGCTCTCTGCTCCCAGACCCTGTGAGAGAGAGACCCAACCGCCTGGTCAGGTGGGCACTCCTGAGGCTGCAGAGCGGAAGAGACCACCAACACCGCTCACCCCTGCCCACATCCCTGGCCCAAGAGGAAACTGTATAAGGCCTCTGGGCTCCCGTGGGGGAGGGCCCAGGAGCTGCAGGACCCCTGCCTGAGACACCGCCGGAATCTGAAGGAAACAGACCAGATAAACAGTTCTCTGCACCCAAATCCTGTGGGAGGGAGAGCTAAACCTTCAGAGAGGCAGACAAGCCTGGGAAACCAGAAGAGACTGCTCTCTGCACACACATCTCGGACGCCAGAGGAAAAAGCCAAAGACCATCTGGAACCCTGGTGCACTGAAGCTCCCAGAAGGGGCGGCACAGGTATTCCTGGTTGCTGCCTCTGCAGAGAGCCCGTAGGCAGCACCCCACGAGCGAACTTGAGCCTCGGGACCACAGGTAGGACCAACTTTTCTGCTGCAAGAAAGCTGCCTGGTGAGCTTGGGATACACGGAAGCAGAATTCCTCTAGGACCGGGCATGTTTTGTGTTTACCGGAAGTCCCACAAACGCGGATCCCGGCCCGCAGCAGCTCTCTGCTCCCAGACCCCATGAGAGAGAGACCCAACCGCCTGGTCAGGTGGGCACTCCTGAGGCTGCAGAGCGGAAGAGACCACCAACACTGCCCTCCCCTGCCCACATCCCTGGCCCAAGAGGAATCTGTATAAGGCCTCTGGGCTCCCGTGTGGGAGGGCCCAGGAGTGGCAGGACCCCTGCATCTGAGACACCTCCGGAACCTGAAGGAAACAGACCGGATAAACAGTGCTCTGCACCCAAATCCCATGGGAGGGAGAGCTAAACCTTCAGAGAAGTGGACAAGCCTGGGAAACCAGAAGAGACTGCTCTCTGTACATACATCTCGGACGCCAAAGGAAAACACCAAAGGCCATCTGGAACCCTGGTACACTGAAGCTCCCGGAAGGGGCGGCACAGGTATTCCTGGTTGCTGCCGCCGCAGAGAGCCCGTGGGCAGCACCCCACGAGTGAACTTGAGCCTCGGGACCACAGGTAAGACCAACTTTTCTGCTGCAAGAAAGCTGCCTGGTGAACTCAAGACACAGGCAGGAAAACAGGTCTACAGCACTCCTGACACACAGGCTTATAGGACAGTCTAGCCACTGTCAGAAATAGCAGAACAAAGTAACACTAGAGATAATATGATGGCGAGAGGCAAGCACAGGAACCCAAGCAACAGAAACCAAGACTACTTGGCATCATCAGAGCCCAATTCTCCCACCAAAACAAACATGGAATATCCAAACACACCAGAAAAGCAAGATCTAGTTTCAAAATCATATTTGATCATGATGCTGGAGGACTTCAAGAAAGACGTGAAGAACTCCCTTAGGGAAACACAGGAAAACATTAATAAACAAGTAGAAGCCTACAGAGAGGAATCGCAAAAATCCCTGAAAGAATTCCAGGAAAACACAATCAAACAGTTGAAGGAATTAAAAATGGAAATAGAAGCAATCAAGAAAGAACACATGGAAACAACCCTGGATATAGAAAACCAAAAGAAGAGACAAGGAGCTGTAGATACAAGCTTCACCAACAGAATACAAGAGATGGAAGAGAGAATCTCAGGAGCAGAAGATTCCATAGAAATCATTGACTCAACTGTCAAAGATAATGTAAAGCGGAAAAAGCTACTGGTCCAAAACATACAGGAAATCCAGGACTCAATGAGAAGATCAAACCTAAGGATAATAGGTATAGAAGAAAGTGAAGACTCCCAGCTCAAAGGACCAGTAAATATCTTCAACAAAATCATAGAAGAAAACTTCCCTAATCTAAAAAAAGAGATACCCATAGGCATACAAGAAGCCTACAGAACTCCAAATAGATTGGACCAGAAAAGAAACACCTCCCGTCACATAATTGTCAAAACACCAAACGCACAAAATAAAGAAAGAATATTAAAAGCAGTAAGGGAAAAAGGTCAAGTAACATATAAAGGCAGACCTATCAGAATCACACCAGACTTCTCGCCAGAAACTATGAAGGCCAGAAGATTCTGGACTGATGTCATACAGACCCTAAGAGAACACAAATGCCAGCCCAGGTTACTGTATCCTGCAAAACTCTCAATTAACATAGATGGAGAAACCAAGATATTCCATGATAAAACCAAATTTACACAATATCTTTCTACAAATCCAGCACTACAAAGGATAATAAATGGTAAAGCCCAACATAAGGAGGCAAGCTATACCCTAGAAGAAGCAAGAAACTAATCATCTTGGCAACAAAACAAAGAGAATGAAAGCACACAAACATAACCTCACATCCAAATATGAATATAACATATTCATAACAATAATCACTATTCCTTAATATCTCTCAACATCAATGGCCTCAACTCCCCAATAAAAAGACATAGATTAACAAACTGGATACGCAACGAGGACCCTGCATTCTGCTGCCTACAGGAAACACACCTCAGAGACAAAGACAGACATTACCTCAGAGTGAAAGGCTGGAAAACAATTTTCCAAGCAAAGGGTCAAAAGAAGCAAGCTGGAGTAGCCATTCTAATATCAAATAAAATCAATTTTCAATTAAAAGTCATCAAAAAAGATAAGGAAGGACACTTCATATTTATCAAAGGAAAAATCCACCAAGATGAACTCTCAATTTTAAATATCTATGCCCCAAATACAAGGGCACCTACATATGTAAAAGAAACCTTACTAAAGCTCAAAACACACATTGCACCTCACACAATAATAGTGGGAGATTTCAACACCCCACTCTCATCAATGGACAGATCATGGAAACAGAAATTGAACAGAGATGTAGACAGACTAAGAGAAGTCATGAGCCAAATGGACTTAACGGATATTTATAGAACATTCTATCCTAAAGCAAAAGGATATACCTTCTTCTCAGCTCCTCATGGTACTTTCTCCAAAATTGACCATATAATTGGTCAAAAAACGGGCCTCAACAGGTACAGAAAGATAGAAATAATCCCATGCATGCTATCGGACCACCACGGCCTAAAACTGGTCTTCAATAACAATCAAGGAAGAATGCCCACATATACTTGGAAATTGAACAATGCTCTACTCAATGATAACCTGGTCAAAGAAGAAATAAAGAAAGAAATTAAAAACTTTTTAGAATTTAATGAAAATGAAGGCACAACATACCCAAACTTATGGGACACAATGAAAGCTGTGCTAAGAGGAAAACTCATAGCGCTGAGTGCCTGCAGAAAGAAACAGGAAAGAGCACATGTCAGCAGCTTGACAGCACACCTAAAAGCTCTAGAACAAAAAGAAGCACATACACCCAGGAGGAGTAGAAGGCAGGAAATAATCAAACTCAGAGCGGAAATCAACCAAGTAGAAACAAAAAGGACCATAGAAAGAATCAACAGAACCAAAAGTTGGTTCTTTGAGAAAATCAACAAGATAGATAAACCCTTAGCCAGACCAACGAGAGGACACAGAGAGTGCGTCCAAATTAACAAAATCAGAAATGAAAAGGGAGACATAACAACAGATTCAGAGGAAATTCAAAAAATCATCAGATCTTACTATAAAAACCTATATTCAACAAAATTTGAAAATCTTCAGGAAATGGACCATTTCCTAGACAGATACCAGGTACCGAAGTTAAATCAGGAACAGATAAACCAGTTAAACAACCCCATTACTCCTAAGGAAATAGAAGCAGTCATTAAAGTTCTCCCAACCAAAAAGAGCCCAGGTCCAGACGGGTTTAGTGCAGAATTCTACCAAACCTTCAGAGAAGACCTCATACCAATATTATCCAAACTATTCCACAAAATTGAAACAGAGGGATCACTACCGAATACCTTCTACGAAGCCACAATTACTCTTATACCTAAACCACACAAAGACACAACAAAGAAAGAGAACTTCAGACCAATTTCCCTTATGAATATCGACGCAAAAATACTCAACAAAATTCTGGCAAACCGAATCCAAGAGCACATCAAAACAATCATCCACAAGGACCAAGTAGGCTTCATCCCAGGCATGCAGGGATGGTTTAATATACGGAAAACCATCAACGTGATCCATTATATAAACAAACTGAAAGAACAGAACCACATGATCATTTCATTAGACGCTGAGAAAGCATTTGACAAAATTCAACACCCCTTCATGATAAAAGTCCTGGAAAGAATAGGAATTCAAGGCCCATACCTGAACATAGTAAAAGCCATATACAGCAAGCCAGTTGCTAACATTAAACTAAATGGAGAGAAACTCGAAGCAATCCCACTAAAATCAGGGACTAGACAAGGCTGCCCACTCTCTCCCTACTTATTCAATATAGTTCTTGAAGTTCTAGCCAGAGCAATAAGACAACAAAAGGAGGTCAAGGGGATACAGATCGGAAAAGAAGAAGTCAAAATATCACTGTTTGCAGATGATATGATAGTATATTTAAGTGATCCCAAAAGTTCCACCAGAGAACTACTAAAGCTGATAAACAACTTCAGCAAAGTGGCTGGGTATAAAATTAACTCAAATAAATCAGTAGCCTTCCTCTACACAAAAGAGAAACGAGCCGAGAAAGAAATTAGGGAAACGACACCCTTCATAATAGACCCAAATAATATAATGTACCTCGGTGTGACTTTAACCAAGCAAGTAAAAGATCTGTACAATAAGAACTTCAAGACACTGAAGAAGGAAATTGAAGAAGACCTCAAAAGATGGAAAGATCTCCCATGCTCATGGATTGGCAGGATTAATATAGTAAAAATGGCCATTTTACCAAAAGCAATCTACAGATTCAATGCAATCCCCATCAAAATACCAATCCAACTCTTCAAAGAGTTAGACAGAACAATTTGCAAATTCATCTTGAATAACAAAAAACCCAGGATAGCTAAAGCTATCCTCAACAATAAAAGGACTTCAGGGGGAATTACTATCCCTGAACTCAAGCAGTATTACAGAGCAATAGTGATAAAAACTGCATGGTATTGGTACAGAGACAGACAGATAGACCAATGGAATAGAATTGAAGACCCACAAATGAACCCACACACCTATGGTCACTTGATTTTTGACAAAGGAGCCAAAACCATCCAATGGAAAAAAGATAGCATTTTCAGCACATGGTGCTGGTTCAACTGGAGGGCAACATGTAGAAGAATGCAGATCGATCCATGCTTATCACCCTGTACAAAGCTTAAGTCCAAGTGGATCAAGGACCTCCACATCAAACCAGACACACTCAAACTAATAGAAGAAAAACTAGGGAAGCTTCTGGAACACATGGGCACTGGAAAAAATTTCCTGAACAAAACACCAATGGCTTATGCTCTAAGATCAAGAATCGACAAATGGGATCTCATAAAACTGCAAAGCTTCTGTAAGGCAAAGGACACTGTGGTTAGGACAAAACGGCAACTAACAGATTGGGAAAAGATCTTTACCAATCCTACAACAGATAGAGGCCTTATATCCAAAATATACAAAGAACTCAAGAAGTTAGACCGCAGGGAAACAAATAACCCTATTAAAAAATGGGGCTCAGAGCTAAACAAAGAATTCACAGCTGAGGAATGCCGAATGGCGGAGAAACACCTAAAGAAATGTTCAACATCTTTAGTCATAAGGGAAATGCAAATCAAAACAACCCTGAGATTTCACCTCACACCAGTGAGAATGGCTAAGATCAAAAACTCAGGGGACAACAGACGCTGGCGAGGATGTGGAGAAAGAGGAACACTCCTCCATTGTTGGTGGGATTGCAGACTGATAAAACCATTCTGGAAATCAGTCTGGAGTTTCCTCAGAAAATTGGACATTGAACTGCCTGAGGATCCAGCTATACCTCTCTTGGGCATATACCCAAAAGATGCCTCAACATATAAAAGAGACACATGCTCCACTGTCTTCATCGCAGCCTTATTTATAATAGCCAGAAACTGGAAAGAACCCAGATGCCCTTCAACAGAGGAATGGATACAGAAAATGTGGTACATCTACACAATGGAATACTACTCAGCTATCAAAAACAACGAGTTTATGAAATTCGTAGGCAAATGGTTGGAACTGGAAAATATCATCCTGAGTGAGCTAACCCAATCACAGAAAGACATACATGGTATGCACTCATTGATAAGTGGCTATTAGCCCAAATGCTTGAATTACCCTAGATCCCTAGAACAAACGAAACTCAAGACGGATGATCAAAATGCGAATGCTTCACTCCTTCTTTAAATGAGGAAAAAGAATACCCTTGGCAGGGAAGGGAGAGGCAAAGATTAAAACAGAGACTGAAGGAACACCCATTCAGAGCCTGCCCCACATGTGGCCCATACATATACAGCCACCCAATTAGACAAGATGGATGAAGCAAAGAAGTGCAGACCGACAGGAGCCGGATGTAGATCGCTCCTGAGAGACACAGCCAGAATACAGCAAATACAGAGGCGAATGCCAGCAGCAAACCACTGAACTGAGAATAGGTCCCCCGTTGAAGGAATCAGAGAAAGAATTGGAAGAGCTTGAAGGGGTTCGAGACCCCAAAAGTACAACAATGTCAAGCAACCAGAGCTTCCAGGGACTAAGCCAGTACCTAAAGACTATACATGGACTGACCCTGGACTCTGACCCCATAGGTAGCAATGAATATCCTAGTAAGAGCACCAGTGGAAGGGGAAGCCCTGGGTCCTGCTAAGACTGAACCCCCAGTGAACTAGACTATGGGGGGAGGGCGGCAATGGGGGGAGGGTTGGGAGGGGAACACCCATAAGGAAGGGGAGGGGGGAGGGGGATGTTTGCCCGGAAACCGGGAAAGGGAATAACACTTGAAATGTATATAATAAATACTCAAGTTAATAAAAAAAATTATTTTGATTCAAGCTATCTAATGTAATTGTCTTCAGAAATCATTGCTATTATTTCCTGACCCATTTCTGACTCTCAACTCACATCCATTAACAATTTTACACATGACCATGGTACACTTGAAAAAACACCCTTAAAGTGTAGGATCTATTCAGCAGCAAGGACAGAAGAACAGAAATCACCATTACAAGCTTTCTAGAACCTACTTGATTTGCTCATCAGCCAATGCTCATCACAGTCTTTTACTTTCTCTAATAATGTTGTTGGAAGTCACAGGATGCAAATAAGATGCCCAAACCATGCAGCTACACTACCTGTGACTTGTTTCGCCTGTCCTATGGCCTTTATATTCAGTTCATTCACCTACCTCAGTGACTTGCACCTTCACCAACCTTTGCATTCTGAAGACCCAAGTTCTGCAGTCTTTAACAGTTCACACCCCACATATCCTTTTTTCATGTCTTTTTGTTTTCTTGAAACCTTTTAGTAAATTAAATTTTATAGACAAAATCTGCTCCAATTTCTGTGAAACATCTCTTTTTCACTACTAATTTCATTCCAATTGATCACATCCATTTTTGGTTTTGTTTCTAATATAGATAGTAAAATTGATTACTTCAAACTTTAATCTTCTTCTACATGCTCATAAAATGACGTAATCCTTTCCTACATTCGATCTGAGTATATACAGATCACTATTAAATAAGTAAAAATTCAAGATAGTAAAAACTTAAAATTAAAAATTAAAATAAAACCTTGAATATGTATGCTATGTACAACATTTAAGCTTTTCAACTTGATCTAGAACTAAAGCAATATACTTACATTCAACTTCGTTGTAATCCAGGAAAATATTTTCATTTCCAAGCTCCCTGTAGGAAGAAAACCCTTCCCTGCACCCAGAATTCTCATTTTGTTAAATGAAAGAGAAAAAGAAATGAAATGCAGAAAAGAAAAAGAAAGAAATTAAAAATTAAAATAAAACAAATAACAAACAAAAGTTCACACTTTTCTAAAGCCCTTTGCCAGTTTTAACTGCATAAATTTAAGAATTTCATACATGAATACTATATTTATATAATTTCCACCCCTCCCTCTTCAACTCTTCCTGTGTTCTCCAGGTTTATTCAAGTTTATGACCTCTTCTCTGATTACTACTGATATAAATGCACATACAACTTAGATTGCTAATTTTTTTTTGTAGTTTTGTTTTGAGACAGAGTATCACTATGTAGACATTATTTGTCTGCAAGTTCCTAAGGAGCCCTTCAACTCCTAGAGATCCTATTGCCTCTTTCTCTCTAGTGCTGGGAATAAAGCCGGGCACCTCCGTGTCTGTCTATGAACATGCTAGTGCTGCCCTCACACACATGTGCATAGGGACGACCACTGGGATTAGATACTCTACCAAGATGCTTGTTTCTGAGGATTCCTAAGTAGTATACATTTTTCTAAACTCATGGTCAAAGTACGTCTCAGGGCTCCTGTGGGACGTTGAAGTTCTTCCCTCTGGTCTCAAGTAGGAAATGCTCTCCGTGCCATAGCCATCCTCTTCCTCTCCTTCCTTATAATGAATGTGTAGATGTGTTTGTTCTCTTCCATCTTAACAACGCAGCAAAACACTGCTCTTTGTTTCCCTTCACTGCACACTTCCTCAGCATAGTAAAAAAAAAACATGCTTTCCACACCGATGCTACTCTATAGTAAAAAAAGAAAAAGGTTTGACACTTGGACCATCATTCCTCACTCTTACTCTCTCTCTTTCTCCCTATACCATAGTATGTACATGTTAGTAATGAAGTTTATAGATACTGTCTATATTACATGTATATTCTCAAAATGTATATTCTTGGTCCTGTCCCTAAACTTAGAGTTCTGTTAATTTTAATACTGTATTTCATGTAGGGTGTGTAATATGTGTCATTTCCATCTAACCCTTTGCATATCTTAGTCCTAGATACTCTCTATGGCCTCTCAAATATTTTATAGTTTACAGTATGAATTAATCCCTTTAACATTTAACTACTGATATAACTACCTTAAATAGTTAAATATTTCCTTTGAGGATATGGATTTCCACAGAAGCCTAAAAAATGTCATCAGGATAAGAACAATAATTTGTCTTCGGTCTTTCCTATTGCATTTTGAAATGGTAAGGAAGTATTCAGTAAAAACATGTAATCTTCCTTAATTTCTATGGGCATCAGTTAAAAACTCCAAATCTTAGCCCAGTGTCATATGACCTACCTGCAGGCAAAGGAAGAAGATAGAGTTCAGTGCTAGCAAAGAACTTTTATTCAAAACTCAAAAATTCAAACAACAAAATTTCCAAATATTTTTTTTCCACTTTATTGGTTACTTTATTTATTTACATTTCAAATGTTATTCCCTTTCCCAATTTCCCATCCACAAGCCCCCATCCCTTCTCCTTCCCCTTCCCCTTCCCCAGTCCCCTGTCTCTATGAGGGTGCTTCCCCACCCACCCACCTACCCACTCCTGCCTCAGTACACTAGCATTCCTCTACCCACTAAGGGAATCCTATGCTACATATGTAAGATCAGTTTAATCAACTTTCTCTAAACTTCTACCTTTGTGAATAGAAATTGCTATAGAAAAATCATAGTTATGTGATATCTGTGATGCTTCAATACACAATGTCTTACCCAAGCTACAGATTAGTCACCTTAATTACTCCAATGTTGATTTTACAGTCCCAGTATCCCTTTGAAAGTACAGATGAAATTGGTAATTTTCTTGGAAAATAAAAATAACTAAATCATCTGCAGTAGAAATAGAGTATAAAATGACTTGTTTTTATAAAGAGAAATTCTTTCTTTGTCCCTCCAAAAAGGATTATGTCAATATTTAATTTTAAAGGCTACATATTACAATGGGGTTGCTTTTGTTTGTTTGTTTCTAGAGACTTTATAATTCCATAGGAATGGCATGTAAAATTGAGTTCAGTACTTAACTGAGATTCCAAGCATAATATAGCCAAACTAAATTTATGAATTTTGATGAGTTTTTGATAATACAACAACCACCATCACGTTACAAGATTATGAGTCAGTGGGTTTAATTCCAGGAATACATGGACAGATCAATAATAATCATGGTGGTAACGCAAAGGAGAAAAAATCAGTTGACCACTTTGTAGATGTTACTGAGGCATTTTGTAGAATCTAACAAGTATTTGTTTTTGCTTTCACATAAAATTATTTTTAGAGAAATGAAAATATTGGAGGCATCACTAATAAAAAAAGAAAATAATATATAATTCTAGATGTCAGTATAGCACTATTAGTAAATGTTATGTACTATTCATGCATATGAATTTTCAATGTAAATAGAGCTTTTATTATACAAGATTTCATTCATATATATGAATATTAAGGTATATATAAATATATATAAATTGTGGTTTAAATTTTGTTTTGATATCTACCTTACTATGTCAACTTATGCTTTTAAGTGTGCATTTGCTGAATTTATTTTGTTAGTAGAAAAAGTTTTCTTTCTTAACAATTCTTTTTATGTCAACTTTAAGTGAAACCTTTGTAAGTACTACAGTAACAGGTTTAAAAATCACACAAAGGGCTAGGGATATAGCACAGTTTCTAAAGTGTGTCTAAATCATGGAGGACTGGGCTCAGTCCCCAGGATAAAATTAAATAAGATGAGTCAATGAATATCTGTAATTCTTGAACCTGAAAGGTGGGTGCAAAAGAATCAGAAGTTCAATCACATTTCCTACTACTGAGATCAAGGGCAGCTTGACTTACATAAGATCTTGTTGCAGAAAAAAAGGCAAAAAAATCTAAGAAAGTGAAGGCTGGAATGAGGAAACTACACACCTAATAACCAGTTAGTGTCTGTATTTCCTGGAGCACTGAAAAGGGCTTGTAAGCCTGAAGTTCTGAAGCAGCAGCAATACACATATATCTGCCTGTGTGGTCTGAAGAGAGGTGTCCATGGAGATGTCAGAGAAAACCTCATCCTCTCACAGCACTAATGTTTATGAGGGAACACAGTCATGAGCCTGGAGGTCATCTATGAGACAATGTTCCATGTTGTGGAGATACCCTGACTCATCACAAAAGGAAAGGACATAGATTGTTGACCTTTGCCTCTCTGAACACTGGGGCATTCTAATAGAGGTCCTTTGTTTTCTTTCCGCCCTGCAAGTTTCTTTTAATTAAACTCATAGAACTATATCAACTATAACCAAGTATTATAGATTGGGAAAGAATCTGGGAAATGACTTCCAGACTGAAAAAGTAACAGTATTTCCAATTCAATTAAATATTTGAGTAATTTTGTACTCTTCCTATACACTCAAACACTGACATAAGCTTTATAAATACATGAAAAGAACAAGTTCTTTGCCAAATCTGTAGGTTGCCATTTTGTCATGTGGATAGTGTCATTTGTCTTACAGAAGCTTTTTAGTTTTACGAGATCCCATTTCTCTATAGTTGATCTTAAAGCCTGAGCCATTGGTGTTCTGCTCAGGAAATTTTCCCCTGTGTCTATGTGTTTGAGGATCTTTCCCACTTTCTCTTATGTTAGATTCAGCATATCTGGTTTTATGTGGAGGCCATTGATCCACTTGAACTTGAGCTTTGTTCAAGGAGCTAAGAATGGATCTGTTTGCGTTCTTCTACATGCTGACAGCCACTTGAGCCAGCACCATTTGTTGAAGATGCTTTTCTTTTTTCCACTGGTTGGTTTTATCTCTTTGTCAAAGATCAGGTGACCATAGATGTGTGAGTTTAATTCTGCATCTTAAATTTTATTCCAATGGTCTACTTGTCTGCCTGTATACCAATACCATGCTCTTTTATCACTATTGCTTCATAGTACAGCTTGAGGTCAGGGATGGTGATTTTTCCAGAAGTTCTCTTATTGTTGGGAATACTTTTCACTATCCTGGGATTTTTATTATTCCAGATGAATTTGATAAGTGCTCTTTCAATCTCTGTGAAGAATTGAGTCAGAATTTTGATGGGGATTGCATTGAATCTGTAGTTTTCTTTTGGTAAGATGGCCATTTTCACTCTCTTAATCCTTCTGATCCATGAGCATGGGAGATCTTTCCATTTTCTGAGGTCTCCATCAATTTCCTTCATCAGAGACTTGAAGTTCTTGTCACACAGATCTTTCAACTACTTGGTTAGCAAAACACCAAGATATTTTCTATTACCTGTGGCTATAGTGAAGGGTTTCATTCTCTAATTTCTTTCTCAGCACGTTTATCCTTTAAGTAGAAGAGGCTACTGATTTCTTTGAGTTAATTTTATATCCAGTCACTTTGCTGAAGTTGATTATCAGCTATAGGAGTTCTTTGGTAGAATTTTTGGGGACACTTAGTTATAGTATCATATCATCTGCAAGTAGTGATATTGTGACTTCTTTCTTTCCATTTTGTCTCCCTTTGACCTCTTTTTGTTGTCTAATTGCTCTGGCTAGAACTTCAAGTAATATATTGAATAGGTAGGGAGAGAGTTGTCAGCCTGCAGTGCATGTGATAGAGGGTTAATCTCCAATATATACAATGAACTCAAGAAGTTAGACTCCAGAGAACTAAATAATCCTATTTAAAAAGGGATACAGAGTTAAACAAAGAATTGTCAACTGAGAAATCTCAAGTGGCTGAGAAAAATTTAAAGAAATGTTAAACATCCTTAGTCCTCAGGGAAATGCAAATCAAAACAATGCTGAGATTCCACCTCACACCAGTCAGAATGGCTAAGATCAAAAACTCAAGTAACAGCAGATGCTGGCTAGGATGTGAAGAAACAGGAATACTCCTCCATTGTTGGTAGGATTGCAAGGTGTCACAACTACTTATTCTGGCGGTTTCTCAAAAAATTGGTAATAGTTATACCTGAGAACACAGCTATACCACTCCTTATGATATACCCAAAAGATGGTCCAACATATAACAAGGATTCATGCTCCACTATGTTCATAGCAGCCTTATTCATAATAGCCAGAAGCTGGACACATCCCCGATGCTCTTCACTGGAGGAATGGATACAGAAAATGTGGTACACTTACACAAATGTAGTACTACTCTGTTATTTTAAGTTATTAAAAACTATAACCTCATGAAATTTGCAGGCAAATTGATGGAACTAGAAAATCCAATACTGTGTGAGGTTACTAGTCACAAAAGAACGTACATGGTATGTACTCACTGATAAGTCGATATTAGGTAAAATGCTCAGAGTACCCTCAATACAACCCAGAGACCATATGAAGTTCAAGAAGAAGGAAAGTCAAAGTGTGAATGTTTCATCCCTACTTAGAAGGGGAAAGAAAGTAGTCACCATGGGAGGTAGAGGGACATAGAAATATAAGATAGAGATGGAGGGAAAGGGAAAAGAGAATCAGGTGTGGTAGGAGAAAAGGGAGAAGTACAGAGGGTCAGGAAACAGAAGAAGGTGTATCTCAATGGAGGATGGGGAACTGGGGGTAGACCCTAGAATGTCCCAGATGCCAGGAAAGCAAGAAGCTCCCAGGACCCAATGGGGCTGACATTAGCCCAAATACCCAACAAAGGGGAGGGACAACATGTAGAGACCATATCCAGAGGTTAGGCAAGGCCCCCAGTTGGGGCATGGGGCCATGCACTCATCTCCAAATTTTTAACCCAGAATGGTTTCTTTCTAAAGGAAATACAGGGATGAAGTGTAGCATAGAGACTGAAGAAAAGGCCATCCAGAGACTGCTCCGCCTAGGGATCCATCCCATATGCAGACACCAAATCCAGTAACTATTGCTGATGCCAAGAGGTGCTTACTGACAGGAGCCTGATATGGCTGAGCCCTGAGAGGTTGTTTCATAGTCTGACCAATACAGATGTAGATGCTCACAGCCACTCATCTGACTGAGCACTGGTATCCCAATGGAGGAGTTAGGGGAAAAACTGAAGGAGCTGAGTGGGTTTGCAACCCCATAGAAAACAACAATATTCAACCAACCAGATCTCCCAGAGCTCCCAGGGACTAAACCACCAACCAAAGACTACACATGGAGGGACCCATGACTCCAGATGCTTATGTAGCAGAGAAATGCTTTATCTGGCATCAATAGTAGGAGAGGCCTTTGGTCCTGTGAAGACTTGATGAGGTGGTAGTGCGTGGGTAGTTTGGGGAGTTTCTATGTAGAAGCTGGGGAGGAGGGCAATGGCATAGGGAGTTTGGTGAGGGGAAAACAGGAAGGGAGATGACATTTGAAATGTAAATAAATAAAATAACCAATAAAAAAGGATAAAAGAGATCATAGAGAAAAGATAGGGTAGGGGAGAAAACAAAACAGATCCTAGAGACACAGGCATGTCACTCTTGGGTTTTGGAAGCTGAGACAGGTGTACTAAAACTTAAAGGCTTTTCTGGACTACAGAGTAACTCCAAGCCTTTGATCTCACACTAGCACTTTACTCCCTTATCCTACTACAGCATGAACATCTCTTCTATGTGCTACCACTAACACACTACAGCTCCACCAAGACTTCTCCTCCATGATGGAATGAAGTCCTCAGAAACTATGAGCCAAAAAAAAAAATTCTGTCTCTCCTCCACTACTTTGGTTTGGTTTTGGAAATTATCAAAAGTACTAACATGGGACAGTAACTCTAACAAGGAGAGTTATTACTCCATCGAAACTGACCAGTGTATTCACAGACCTCTAGAATGTCTTTATAAGTGCTAGGTGTACCCAGCTAAACAATCTTTAGAATGTTATAAAGAGAGCTTAATAAAACATTCTAGTAGGAGTTTGGAAGACCCAAATACCAATGTACATGTGGAGAATAAAGACAGAGCTTGTGAAATTTCATGGGGAGAATGAAGACTTTATTTCAGAAATAAAAACTAAAATTCATCTATATAATGGAAAATAGTCTGCCTTCCTCAAATTCTACCTGATTAAATGCTTATCATATAGCACAAGAGAATCATGTAGGTTGGTGTTTGACCAAATTGTAAAGCATCATATCCTACCAACGTTGACACAAAATTGACAGTAAAATCTCTATATAATATTATATCTGATCAAAATATTAAATGATGATGAGGGCATGATATACATGTATTCTGAGAGTCAATGCCTCTAATAAGTATTCCATTGGTCTTATTCTTAGAATAAATACACTTACTAGTTGTCCAATACAGAGTGGTCATCCCTGAAACCCTGCACACACACACACACACACACACACACACACACACACACACACAGAATATTGTATTTATACATTGGTTATATGCATATATGTATGTAATGGTAATAATTAGAGAAAATGTTAAACTTAGATTTTGAGTTATACTAGAACTACAGAAACATTGTTAAAGAAATTGAAGAGTTTTTGTTATACAGGACAGTTGTATAGTTTTAAGTGGAATTTTGACTTTGATATTGCTAGATACAACATGGCTATGGAAGGGATAGTGAGACATGTTCCCTGTCCCTAGAGCAGAGCCAGTAAGACATGGCTCTCCTTGAGTGTTGACTGTTGCTGTAGGCATAAAGTGTGTCTGCTTGCTTAACAATGACATATTTTATTTCATGTTCTTCCTTCAGGGAATGTTCTCCCTGCCAAGGTTAATGGATCTATGATAATCACAAACAGCACAATTCCAGGAATGGAGAATGTGTCTGGTGATCTGAAATGGAATTTCTGATTTCTTTGAAGACTTAGTTGTGTCATGTGATGATTTTCTGGGAATAGTATTACACCTAAAGCTAACTTCCTCACATCAAAATGGCCTCTATGTCTAGACTTGGGGACCACAAGCACTGTGCCAAGTGAACTACAAAGGACTTGCTATGTTAAGATAAAAAATGTTCAGACATTAGAAGTGGACACAGTGGTTGCTACCTCTGAAGAGAAGAATTACCACACCTATGGCTGGGGTTCTGCACTCAATATTTCTGAGGCCTCCAGGCAGACTACAGTCTGTGAAGAAAGGTTCAGAATCTCTCATCCGTACAGAGTGGATTCATCACAAATTTATCAGATCAAGACTTCCAGATAAAGTATTTGAGCCTAGACCTGAAGGTCATGAAAAACATAATGGGGATCCACACAACCCTCATAAACTGCATATTGTTACAAGAATAAGTATAAAGAGGTGTCTATTCTGGGAAAAACATACAATCAAGGAGCTCAGACTGCAGAAGGCACACAGCCTTCAGAGTCACAAGGACATCCAGCAGGTAAATGCAAAGCTTGAAGTAGTTAAGCACTTGATGCGCATCCAGCCCCTGAAGCTGCCACAGGGACTTCCCACAGAAGAGACCATGTCCAGCATGTGCCTCAAGAGCACTGGGGAATTGGTTGTGCAGTCGCATCTGAATCCTGTGGAGCAGGAAGCAAAGTCCTGATGCCACACAGCTTCAGCTCACAGATGCACTTACTGAGGAAACTCTTCTCATTAAAGTGTGTTAATCCAGTCCTAAGGAGGAGGAGGAGGAGGAAGAGGAGGACGGGAAGGAGGAGGGAGGAGGGGGAAGAAGAAGGAGGAGGAGGAGGAGAAAAAAAGAGAAGAAAGAAAGAAAGAAAGAAAGAAAGAAAGAAAGAAAGAAAGAAAGAAGAAGGAAAAGGAAAATGCTCTTGCTGTCTGATTCATTGGCCTTGAATGTGCTCTGTATTTCAGTTCTATACCTAAGAGTCAAGGGGCTATGGTCAAAAAGTGCTGACAGGTGGAATGATCAAAAGAAAACCAGGAATAAATGATTAAACTGATATGCAATTTCTTTTTTTTTATCTTTATTAACTTGAGTATTTCTTATTTACATTTCGATTGTTATTCCTCTTCCCGGTTTCTGGCTGATATGCAATTTCTAATGAAGTAGCTTATGCAAATAAAAAACTATTCTTTGGTCCTCAGAGGAAAGCTATCTAGAGCAGATCATTGAGCTTGCATCAATCACCGCTCCCACTGCTCCCATTCACCCATTCCTCAAGGATACTCTCTCAAACTGAGCCTGGTCCCTGGCAGCCTTTTTGTGAAGACTGAATATGGCTTGAAGAAGTCAAGAGCTTGGACTGAAATGCTTGAAATAGATTGTGATTTTGATTGGATTCAGTTTGCTGGATTAACAGTATACCTCTGGCTTATATGTGGGGGTTATTCTAGAGGACTCAGTCATGGGTCTCTGACTTACTGAATGGTTTAATCCATTAATTAAAGCAGACTGGTGAAACTATAGAAGAGATCTGTTCGAAGCTGGCGAAAGTATAGAAGGGGGTCTTGTACAGGGCAGAGGACATATATACTGGAGGAACATCTTTGGAGGGCATACCTTACCCTGGCTTTTTTCCCTTCATTCTATTTCTTGGCTTCTATGAGGATAAGGGTTCTGCTTCACCTTATCCCTCTTCCATGATGCTCTGCCTCACCACAGGCACAGAAACATGGAACCAACCTGTCATATACTGAAAATTGTGAAAATGTGGGCCAAATAACTCCCCTTTCATAAAAATAAATTAAACCATTTTTAAAATGCCTTAACTTAACATTTGTTGCCACAGGGAAGAATATTTTGGCTCCCTCAGACTTCTCTGGTAGCTGCAGCTGTACACTATGCACTGTTTGCCCAGTACCATTATCATTTTAGCATTCACTATTGCAAAGTAAAATGAGAAAAAATAAGCTTCTGCCTCCAAACATGCAAGTGTTTCTAATTAGTTTTGCGTTTTACACTATTAATCAACTTCCATAGTATTTCTTTCTATAAGTCTAAACATGACATTGTACGGACTCCTTTATTAATCAGTATGGGAAATTACCTTTCATTTTAAGGTTTTGTTTTTAAGTTTTATTTATTGACTAGGAAGTTCCCATTCATATTACTCAAACAAACGTTCTAAAAAAAAGTAAAATGAAGGATGAGGAGTGAATATTTGACCAACTAATATATAATTATATGAGTAAGATAGCATGACCCAAATGGTTAAATCATAATGATATTGCCTTGGCAATTAATATTATAAAACTAAAGCTTAGCTTATGAAATAGATAGCCATTTCTTTGCAATGGTAAGTAAATAAGCAAAACCTCCATAAACACCACGATATACCTAATATGTCAGCCTTCTGAATTGGAAGTCTGAATATTGAATATTACACAGAATAAAGTGAGTTCTTAGTCAAGACAAGAAGGCTGTAGTTAAGCCTGCACCTATGAATAGTAACACTTGAAGCTCTTCTCACAGACAGAAAAAAAAATATGTGTGTTGACTCTGGCAGCTGCCAGCATACACTTAACCACCAAACCTTCCGAGAAATTATGGGCAGGGTCATAGCTAAACATGTTGTACAACCCTTTGCCATCCATAGTGCCTGAGATTTCTTTACATTTGGAACACTTCTTTGAAAGGGTTCATCACTTCTCACAACATAATTACTGCTCAGGGTTTAAGCTATATAATTCCATTTTTAGGAGCACCATTTCATGCTCAGGAAAAGTAAAAAGCTAAAAGAGGGAAACTATGCATAAATTTAACACACCACAAATGATTGAATGGAAAAGATAATCCTTTAAGCACTCAGTTTAAAGCCAAGAGTAATACCGTTCATCCCACCAAATCTCTCAGAAGACGAGAACCTGCTGTTAGATAACATCATGAAGTAGCTGATACGTGTCACAAAAATTAATATATCATGGAGCACAGGAACCCTTAGAGTTACACTTATTCATAAACTACAGTCCAAAATAAGACCAGGTCTAACATCAACAAAGTTAGACTTAAGTTTTCAACAAAGTGTTTTCTGTGAAGATCTGCTAAATAAACAAAAGATGTCCTCACATGGCTCGCAAATGCTAAAAAATGGAAATGGTTGGAGACTGTACTGTCAACTGGCTGGACCAGGCGCCTGATTAACTCCCAGACTAGGTTACATGAGGTGATGCTTCCTTTGAGGGGCAGTGTTACTGTGCACCCCACTGCTGCCATTCAAACAATCTGCAGTCACAGACATTCCCTGGAGGATGCTACTGAAGGTTCAAAAGGGGATGCTAGCTTCGTGTGGTCCCCTCCCACAGATTCACTTGTTTGTGTAAAACAATTGCTCTGCCAACAGCCTTCCTCAAAAGATTCTGATTTACATTTCTAAACATGCCATTAAATAAGCTGCAAAATATTCATAATATCAGAAAATATTTTAAGAAATCAACACACTGTTCAAATAAAAATTAAGGATCTAAACTTATATCCACTACCACAAAATATGACTGTGAATTAATAATTATGAATGTTTTATAATCATTTCTGTAAAATATACAAAAATAGACTATTGAAAGTATGAAAATGAAAACATCACAAGACACAAAATACACTAACTGAAGAATTATTCATAAACCAAAGTATATTTAACATATTATTACATAGAATTCAGATATTATTCTAATACTGAGGAGGAATGCATGCCTAGCAATCTTCTGTTCATTTCTTGGGATGAAGCCAAGTATGAATAAAACAGTTTGAATACCTAGGTCTTGAAGTTCATGCTGTAATTATCTGAATAATTCAATTACAAGCTGATGCATGACTGATGGAAATTATCTATGAATTGTGTAGTCTTGTAGTTTTGGAACAATTAGTAATTCACATTGAAATCCACAGACTTTATAAAATACAATAAAGAAACATAAGAAACTAACAATGTTATTATCCAAACTAAATATACAAGACCCACAAATATATAGCCTTACCAAGATTGGAGGTGATTTTCAAATATTAAGCTTCTGTTAATTAGAGAATTATTCATTTCAGCTCTTAATTCAACAGGATTCAATAGATTAACAGTGCCTTTCTGTATTTGCATTTTAAAATGCAGAAACTATTTTTTTTTGTTGTTCTCAAAGAGATTCCAGGGCTGTTAGAGAAATCAGTAAATACTAAAGGACTATGAAGTCATTTAAATTATATTATTAAAAATACATAATATCATAATATTTAATAACATAGATATAAATGTAGAATACACATGTATTAAGATTATATAAATCTGAGTCACTCCCTTGTTATGGTTCCTATTGCTGTAATGACACACCATGTTTTAAAAGCAAGTTGGACAGAAAGGGCTGATTCAGCTCATACTTTTACATTGCTGTTCATCACCAAAGGAAGGTGGTCATTATAGGAACTCAAACAAGTCAGGAACCCGGAGGCAGGAGCTGATGCCTGTCTCCCTTCCTGTGGAAAGCCACTTCTCTCACTTCAACAGCGTCTGATATTCTGCTTTAATAGATCAATGCATATACTGAACTTAATTTAAGTAAATTTTTTTCCTGAAAATATTCCAGCCATATTGTACCTTGGCTATAACCACCATTTTATCTATAACAGAGAAAACTCAACTCTTTTTTTCAACTTTTGAGTCATTGTTAAAATCAACACTAAATTAGAGCTAGTGTTTCTAAGTGAAATGTCATCATCATAGAATGGATTTCTAGGAGATAAAATAAATAATTTATACTAAACTAATTTTATTAGAAATGTATTATTAAACATTAGTTAATTAGTTAACTTTTAAATCTTGATATTGTAATGACAAATTATTCCTGTGATAGAACATCAGTCATGCTAAATAGAAATTTACTTTTATAATATGAGTTCAAGGAGCAAGATCATGACTTGCTCTTCCAAAGGGTATATACGTGTTGATGTACATAGAAGGTATGTCAGATGATGCAACAGTCATTAACTTTTTATTCCTCTTCAATAATCACAGGTTGGCGAAATGAAGTATATATACTTTCCATTTCTCGGAAATGAACATCTTCTGTCAAAGGCCAGCTTTGACAAGTCAGGAGAAACAGAAGTGAGGGTATAAAGTAGATGATTAGTCACTCAGCAGACTTTTTTTCTGATGGAATAAAGCTGGATTCATTGGAACTGGCACTCCCTGTGACTCTTTGAACTCTTTAGGGGCCAGCAAAAGGAAAAGAGAAAAACAAAAAGGACACACACACACACACACACACACACACCACAGAGAGAGAGAGAGAGAGAGAGAGAGAGAGAGAGAGAGAGAGAGAGAGAGAGAGAGAGAGACAGACAGACAGGCAGGCAGGCAGGCAGGCAGGCAGACAGACAATAAATGAAGCAAGACAAAGCCCAACACCTAAACATACATATAGACAGTCAGACAAACAGACAGACAGACACATTCGCACATTCACACATTGAGTAGATGGAGCAAAGCCCCAAACACTATACACATGCACCCATAGTTGATAGACGGAACAAACTCCAATGAGCAGGCTTCACGCTTGCTTTTCTCTCCCACAGCTTATATATCCCTGCAAAATCTTTCAAGCAATATAGAATTACAACATGACCACATTCTATTTTTTTATTTAGTGAGTGACTATGAAAAAACACTGTATTCCCTGATACCGTTACATGAAAAAAAATTATGTAGTGCAGGTAAAGGAAACTAACCATTCCCAAGAATCCATACATTGGTAACTAAGCAACTTGTCAGAGATTAACAAAGCATGAGCACGCAAGGTAATTTTCTCAGCCAGTTTCTTTTACTGGAGGGTAACAATTTGATGTTACAAAGAAAGGATCAATTATTTTATTATTTATCTTAACCAGCCACTGATTGAAACAGATGCAAATACTAACAGTCAACCAATGGACTGAGGTTACAGACCCCTATGGAAAGGCTATGGGAAGAATTGAAAAAGCTGAAGGGGATGGCAACCTCATAGGAAGAACAACAGTATCAACTAACTAACATAGACTCCTGGAAGTTCATAGAGACTAAGCCATCAACTAAAAAGCATACACAGGCTGGTCTGCAGCCCCTGGCAGATATGTAGCAGAGGACCACCTTTTCTGGCCTCAGCAGGAAAAGATGTCCCTAATTCTGTCAAGACTTGATGCTCCAGAAAAGGAGATCTGGAGGGGGGTGAGCTGGGGGTGGATGGGTAATCGGGGTGGATGGATGGGATTTGGGGGAAAATATTCTCTCAGAATCAAGGGGGAAGAGGTGAAGAACTCTGGGAGGCAGGACCAGGAAGGGGGACAATATTTGGAACGTAAACAGATGAAACAATAAAAAAGTAATGTTATAAAATGTCTTAAAAGAATCACAAAGCTAACTTTTCTATAAAAAAAAACCTGTCATTTCTACTTTAAATCTTTAGGGTACACATCTACTCATTAACAATTTTTTATTAAATCACATCAGGAAGCTGAGGGCAAAAATGTATACAAGAAATTTGTCATGAGCAGCACCAGCTTCAGCAAGAGTGATGTCAGCCAGTAGTATTTGAGCTGCCATTGTTCTTGTTGCCTGATCTTAAAAATATCCCTAGTTCAAATATTAAGAATGTGGCTATCTGAGCTTTAAATTGTTCCCTAATTTTATATACTGCAGCCACTAAAAAAGAAACAAACAAACAAAACAAAAACAAAAAAAACATATTAACACAGTCTCATTAACAATTTATTCTTCCAAATGCTTTCTAGGGGTGGTGGTCATTGCTAAAAGTTTACATTTCTAAGTTCTTTCCAAGGGCCAATCTGCTAGAGGAGCAATGCTTGAGAAAGAGCAAGCACTATTATTGTGAGTGCCAATGAAACTACACAGTGATGGGCAGGAAGCCCTTTAGAGTTTTCATACAATTTATGATTAAAAGGAATATGAAGGCAACAAGTAGAGTAAAACTACACAGCAGCATAAACTGTTCAGGATGCATAGTCGTCAGGGCGTGCAGTGCCTGGGGGTCAGCCTCTCTTAGACCCATCACGATGATTGTTCTAACTAGTGAGTTAAATTCCATGCGTTTTAAAGTCATCTCTTGTTCCTGGTGCATGGCCCATGATAATCTTAGCTCTTGGTAATGGTACAGTTTCAGGATGCAATAGTACAAACTAAACCTCTGTACATTACTTGAGAAAAAATAGCCTTTCAAATAAATTTAAGTTCAGACTTAAAAACTTATTTTATTACATATAATTATTAATTATAGTATTGAAGTAACCACTTTTATGTCTATATATACATATATATGTATGAATATATATATTACTTGTTCTTCTACAGTAATACGGAACATTGAGGATGAGACAATTTAAAAAAATAATGAAATATAAGTCTTAAGAAAAATCGTGAGTCACCAGGAGTGCTGACACACCTGAGAGCAGAGATAAGACCACCACTTCTGCTCTGAGGGAACTGCCTGAACTCCTCAAGACACAGGAACCAAGTATCAGGTTCCTTCTGGGAAAAAGATCCTTCTAGTTTACACGGGCACCCAGATGTGCCCAGGTCCCACAGCTCTCTATACACAAATCCTGTGGGGAGAGAACAGGACTCTCAGAGGTGCTGACAATCCTGAGGGTACAGAGGAGACAACCACTTCTGTTCAACATTCCCAGCCCAATAGAAAACTGCATGGAGCCCACTGGACACAGGAACCCAAGGAGCAGTCTGTGACAGAATCCTTCCAGTTTCTGCCTGCACCCAGGGCTGACCTGTGACACAGCTCTCTGAACCCAGATCCTGCTGGGAGAAAATCAATCTCCAGAAGTGGTGATACACAGGCTTACAGGAGGGTCAAGCCACTGCCAGAGACAGTAAGATGAGCTAACAGCAAAGACAACCAGATAGTGAGAGGCAAGCACAGGAACCTAAGCAACAGAAATCAAGACTCCTTGGAATCATCAGAGACTAGTTCTCCCATCAAAACAAATACTGGATATCCCCACACATGAAAAGCAAGATATGGATTTAAAATCATATCTCATGATGAAGATATAGGATGTTAAGAAGGACATAAATAACTCTCTTAAAGAAATACAGGACAATTCAGGTAAATAAGTAGAAGCCCTTAAAGAGGAAACACAAAAATCCCTTAAAGAACTACAGGAAAACACAATCAAACAGCTGAAGGAATTGGAATAAACAGTCCAGGATCTGAAAATGAAAATAAAAACAATAAAGAAATCACAAAGGGAGAGAACCCTGGAGACAGAAACCTAGGAAAAAGATCAGGAGTCATGGACACGAGCATCACCAACAGAATACAAAAGATAGAAGAGAGAATCTTAGGGGCAGAAGATAACATAGAAAACTTTGACACAACCATTAAAGAAAATGGAAAATGGAAAAAAAAAAGCTCCTAACCCAAAATATCCAGGAAATCCAGGACACAATGAGAAGATCAAACCTAAGGATAATAGGTATAGAAGAGAATGAAGACTCCCAACTTAAAGGGCCCGTAAATATCTTCAACAAAATTGCAGAAGAAAACTTCCCTAAACTAAAGAAAGAGATGCCCATAAACATACAAGATGCCTACAGAACTCCACATAGATTGGACCAGAAAAGAAATTTCTCCTTTGACATAATAGTCAAAACACCAAACATACAAAACAAAGAAATGAATATTAAAAGCAGCAAGGGAAAAAGGTCAAGTAACATATAAAGTCAGACCTATCACAATCACACCAGACTTCTCAACAGAAACTATGGAAGCCCTAAGATCCCAGGCAGATGTCATACAGACCATAAGTGGAAACAAATGCCAGCCTAGGCTACTTCATCCAGCAAAATTATCAATAAACATAGATGGAGAAACCAAATTTACATAATATATTTCCAAAAATCCAGCCCTACGAAGGATAACAAATGGAAAACTCTAACACAAGAGGAAAACTACACCCTAGAAAGAGCAAACAAAGTAATCTTTTTGCAACAAACCCAAAAGAAGAAAGTCACACAAACATAATTCCAATTCAAACAACAGAAAGAACAGAAAACAACAATCACTATTCCTTAATATCTCTTAAAATCAATGGACTTAATTCCCCAATAAAAAGACATAGACTAACAGACTGGAAAGAGGACCCAGCATTTTGCTGCACACAGAAAACACGCCTTAGTTGAAACAACAGAAACTACCTCATAGTAAAAGGCTGGATAACAATTTTCTAAGCAAATGGTTGCAAGAAACAAGATAGAGTAGCCATTCTAATATCTAAGAGTAAAATTAACTTTCAACCAAAAGTTATCAAAAAAGATAAGGAAGGACACTTCATATTCATCAAAGGAATCCTGAATATCTATGCTTCAAATGCAAGGACACCTACATTCATAAAAGAAATGTTACTAAAGCTCAAAGCACACATTGTACCTCACACAATAATAGTGGGAGACTTCAACACCCCACTTTCATCAATGGATAGAACATGGAAACAGAAAGTAAACAGACACAAAGAAACTAACAGAAGTTATGAACCAAATGGATTTAACAAATATCTATAGAACATTTCTTCCTAAAATGAAAATATATACCTTCTTCTTAGCACCTCATGGTACCTTATCCAAACTTGACCATAGGTCAATAGGTGTCAAAACAAGCTTCAACAGATGAAGGAAGACTGAAATAATCCCATGCATCCTATCAGATCACTATGGACTAAAGCTGCTCTTCAAAAACAATAACGACAGAAAGCCCACATACACATGGAAGTTGAACAACGCTCTACTTATTGATAACTTGGTCAAGGAACAAATAAAGAAAGAAATTCAAGACTTTTTGGAATTTAATGAAGGCACAACATACCTAAACCTTTGGGACACAATGAAAGCAGTGCTGAGAAAAACACATAGCTCTGAGTTCCTCCAAAAAGAAATTGGAAAGAGCATACACTAGCAGCTTGACAGCACACCTAAAAGCTCTAGAACAAAAAGAAGCAAATACACCCAGGAGGAAACAATCAAACTCAGATCTGAAATCAACCAAGTAGAAACAAAAAGGACCATAGAAAGAATCAACAGAACCAAAGCTGGTTCTTTGAGAACATCAGCAAGATAGATTAAACCCTTAGCAAGACTAACCAGAGGACACAGAGAGTGTGTCCAAATTAACAAAATCAGAAATGAAAAGGGAGACATAACAACAAGATCAGAGGAAATTCAAAAATTATCAGACCCTACTACAAAAGCCTATATTCAACAAAACTTAAAAATCTGGAGGAAATGGACAATTCCTAGACAGATACCAGGTACCAAAGTTAAATCAGGAACAGATAAACCATTTAAACAACCCCATAACTCCTAAAGAAATAGAAGCAGTCATTAACGTTCTCCCAACCAAAAAGAGCCCAGGACCAGATAGGTTTAGTGCAGAATTCTATCAGACCTTCATAGAAGACCTCATACCAATACTGTCCAAACTATTCCACAAAGGAGAAACAGAAAGAGCACTACCCAATTCCTTTTATGAAGCCAAAATTATGTTTATGCCTAAACCACACTAAGACCCAACAAAAAAAGAGAACTTCAGACCAATTTCCCATATGAATATCGACACAAGAATACTCAATAAAATTCTCACAAACTGAATCCAAGAACACATTAAAATAATCATCCATCATGATCAAGTAGGCTTCAACCCAGGGATGCAGGGGTGGTTGAATATATGGAATTCCATCAATGTAATCCATTATGTAAACAAAGTCAAAGAGAAACAACACATGATCATCTCATTAGATGCCGAGAAAGCATTTGACACAATTCAACACCCTTTCACATTAAAGGTCTTGGAACAATCAGGAATTCAAGGTCCATACCTAAACATAGTAAAAACAACATCCAACTAAATAGAGAGACTCTGGAAGCAATCCCACTAAAATCAGAAACTAGGCAAGGCTGTGCACTCTCTCCCTATGTAATAAAGATAATATTTGAAGTCCTAGACAGAGCAATCAGACAACAAAAGGAAGTCAAAGGGATACAAATTGGAAAGGAAAAAGTCAAAATATCACTATTTGCAGATGATATGATAGTATACTTCAGTGACCCCAAAAGTTCCACCAGAGAACTACTAAGCCTAAAAAACAACTTCAGCAAAGTGGGGGATATATAATTAACTCAAGCAAATCAGTAGCCTTCCTGTACTCAAAGGATAAACAGGCTGAGAAAGGAATTAGGGAAATGACACCATTCACTATAGTCACAAATAACATAAAATCCTTTCCTGTGACGCTAACCAAGCCAAGGAAAGATCTGCATGATCTTCAAGTCTCTGAAGAAAGAAATGGAAGAAGATCTCAGAAGATGGAAAGACCTCCCATGCTCATGAATTGGCAGGATTAATATAGTAAAAATGGGCGTTTTGTCAAAAGCAATCTACAGATTCAATGCAATTCCCATCAAAATTCTAACTCAATTCTTTATAAACTTAAAAAGAGCAGTTTGCAAATTCATTTGGAATAACAAAAACCCAGGATAGGGAAAACTATCCTCAACATAAAAGAACTTCTGGGTGAATCACCATTCCTGGTCTCAAGCTGTATTACAAAGCAATAGTGATAAAAACTGCATAGTATTGGTACAGATACAAGCAGGTAGATCAATGGAATAGAATTGAAAACCCAGGAATAATCTCAGGCATCCATGGTCACTTGATCTTTGACAATGAAGCTAAAACCACCCAGTAGAAAAGAAAGATAGCATGTTCAATAAATGGAGCTGGTTCAAGTGGTGATTAACATGCAGAAGAATGCAAATTAACCCATTCTTATCACCCTGTACAAAGCTCAAGACCAAGAGGATCAAGACCTCCACATCAAACTTGATACACTCAAACTAATGGAAGGAAAGTGGGGAACACATGGGAACTGGGGAAAGTTTCCTGAACAGAGCACCAACGGCTTATGCTCTAAGATCAACAATCAATAAATGGGACCTCATAAAATTACAAAAAAGTTTTCTGTAAGGCAAAAGACATTGTCATTAGGACAAAATGGCAACCAACAGATGGGGAAAAAATCTTTATCAACTCTGTCGGATAAAGAGCTAATATCCTATATATACAAAGAAATCAAGAAGTTAGACTCCAGAGAATCAAATAACCATATTAAAATGTGGTACAGAGCTAAACAAACAATTCTCAGCTGAGAAATATAGAATGGCTGAGAAGTACCTAAAGAAATGTTCAACAACCTTAGTCATGAGGAAAATGCAAATCAAAACAATCCAGAGATTCCACCTCACACCAATCAGAATGGCTAATATAAAAATTCAAGTGACAACAGATGCTGGCTACGATATGCAGAAAGAGGAGCACTTCTCCATTGTTGGTGAGATTGCAAGCTGGTACAACTGCTCTGGAAATCAGTCTGGTGGTTTGTCAGATATTTGGACATAGTACTACCTAAGGGCCCTGCTATACCTCTCCTGGGCATATATGCAAAGGCCAACATAGAATAAGGGCATATGAATGAATAGCCTAGTAAGGGCACCAGTGGAAGCAGAAGCCCTTGGTCCTGCCAAGACTGAACCCCCAGTGAACGTGATTCTTGGGGGGAGGGCCGTAATTGGGGGAGGATGGGGGGAACACCCATATAGATGGGGAGGGGGAGGGGTTATGAGGATGTTGGCCCAGAAACTGGAAAAGAGAATAATAATCAAAATGTAAATAAGAAATACCTAAGTTAATAAAGATGGAGAAAAAATTAAAAAAAAAAAGAATAAGGGCATATGTTCCACTATGTTCATAACAGCCTTATGTATAATATTCAGAAGCTGGATAGAACCCAGATGACCTTCAACAGAGATGGATACAGAAAATGTCTACACAATGAGTACTTCTCAGCTATCAAAAACGGTGACTTCATGAAACTCATAGGCAGGTAGATGGATCTAGAAAATATCATCCCGAGTGATGTAACCCAATCACAAAAAAACATACATTGTATGCACTCACCGATAAGTGGATATTACCCCGAAAGGTCAAATTATCCAAAATACAAATCACAGATCACATGAAGCTCAAGAAGCATGACCAACATGCAAATGTTTCCATCCTTCTTAGAAAGGGGAACAAAATATTCATAGAAGGAGATATGGAGACAAAGTTTGGAGCACAGACTGATGGAATGGCCATTCAGAGACGGCCCCATCTGAGAATCCAGCCCAAATACATACAACTACCAAACTCAGACAATATTGCTGATGCCAATAAGTGTGTGCTGACAGGAACCTGATAAAGCTGTCTCCTGAGAGGCTCTGCCAGAGCATGCCAAATACAGAGGCAGATGCTCTCAGCAAACCATTGACCTGAGAAGGTGGTCCGCACTGGAGGATTTAGAGAAAAGATTGATTTGAGCTGCAGGGGCTTACAACCCCATAAAAAGAACAATACTAACCAACCAGATCTCCCAAGGACTAAACTACTATCAAAGAGTCCATATAGACAAACCCATGATTCCATCTGCTAATGTAGCAGAGGATGACTTTGTTGGGCACCAAAGGAAAGAGAAGCCCTTGGTCCTGCCCAACTGAACCCCACCCCACCACCCTCTGTGTAGGGGAATGTCAGGGTGGGGAGGAAGGAAGAGGTGGGTTGTTGGGTGGGGAAAGGGGATAATAATTGTAATGTAAAAAAATCCAATAAAAAAGAAAAATTGCTTATTGTGAGCACCGTTTGTATCAAAGGCTATTGAAACCTCTAGAATTTTTAAAATACTATTGAAGCATGCAAAATCAACACAACTGAAGTCACTTTTACTCTCACAACCATCATTGAAAGATAAATAAGAAAAGACCCACTATGATTGTCGAGGGTAGCCCATAATTATCAAAATGCTCACAAAAGAATGATGTTATTCTCTCCATCCTGGAACTTGCAATTTTGAATTGAGAGATTTAAAGAGAGAGAATTATTTTGAAATGGGCCATATGACTCCAATGGGTTTTGACTTCAAAAGAAAGATTAGTATCTCTATTGCTAAGGTTTCTAGAACTTGTCTGATGTGTCCTAAATTTTTCACACTAGTCACCAACATTCTCTCACGGAATTCTACTTTGTTCTTGGACTTTGGTACTGCTACCTGATGTGTACAGATTTTATATTTCCACTGGCCCTTTATTCCTCCCATGTTAATACTGGTGTAACATTAGGTCAGTTTTTTCAGTTATTAAAATTCTTTATAATCACTGTGATACTTTGAAAATGTATTAGCACATAAATTGTAAAAAATGCCTTAAATTTTTTTAACTTGAAAATTTTCGTGGCACTGTTTAGACTAGTAGAAATGAGAACACTCTGGGAAAACCAAACAGTAAATAGTATTGTAAAACTTTGTAATAAAGCCTTTATAAATGTGTGAAATTTCTATATATGTCTGACCAGGAATATGGCATGATCATGTGATTTCTTTCTCTAAGTTTGGGTGGTCCAATAATGGGAGGAACAAGGGCTGCTCCCCCATTGGTGCCCAACAAAGCCATCATCTGCTGCATATGCATCTGGAGCCATGGGTTTGTCCATGTCTACACTTTGGATAGTGGTTTAGTCCCTGGAAGCTTTGGTTGGTTGGTATTATGGGGTTCTTATGGAGTTGCATGCCTCTTCAGGTCTTTCAATCCTTTCTCTAACTCCTCCAATGGGGACCGTTAGTTCAATGGTTGGATGCTAACATTCGATTCTGTATTTATCATGCTCTGGCACAGCATCTCAGGAGACAGCTATATTAGGCTCCTGTCAGCAAGCACTTCTTGGCATCAGCAATATTGTCTGGGTTTGGTGGCTGTATGTATATGGGCTGGATCCCCAGGTGGAGCAGGCTCTGAATGGTCATCCCTTCAGTCTCTGCTCCAAAATTTGTTTCCATATCTCCTCCTAAGAATATTTTTGTTCCGCCTTTTAAGAAAAACTGAAGCATCTACACGTTGGTCTTCCTTCATCTTCATTGTGGTCTGTGGACTATATCTTGGTTAATTTGAACTTTTTTTGCCTAATATCCACTTATCAGTGAGTGCATACCATATGTTATTTTCTGTGATTGGGTTACCTCACTCAGGAAAATTTTTTCCCGTTCCATCCATGTGCTTAAGAATTTCATGAAGTCATTGCTTTTGATAGCTAAGTAATACTCCATTGTGTAGATACACCATATTTTCTGTATCCATCCCTCTGTTGAAGGGCATCTGGGTTCTTTCCAACTTCTGACTATTATAAATAAAACTGCTATGAACATAATGGAGCATGTGTCCTTGTTTTATGTTGTAGTGTCTTTTGTGTACATACCCAGGAGTGCTATAGCTGGGTCCTCAGGTAGTATTATGTCCAATTATATGAGGAACCTCCAGACTGATTTACAGAATGGGTGTACCAGTTTGTAATCCCACCAACAATAAAGAGGTGTTCCTCTTTCTCCACATAATCACCAGCATCTGTTGTCACCTGAGTTTTTAATCTTAGTTATTCTGACTGGTCTGAGGTGGAATCTCAGGGCTGTTTTGATTTGCATTTCCCTGATGACTAAGGGTGTTGAACATATCTTTAGGTACTTCTCAGCCATTCGGCATTCCTCAGCTGTGAATTTTCTGTTTAGCTCTGTACCCAATTTTTAATAGAGTCTCTGGAGTCTAACTTCTAGAGTTCTTCATGTATATTGCATATTAACCTTCTATCGGATAAAGGATTGGTAAATATTTTCTTGGCTTCGTAGAAGGAATTAGGTAGTATTCCTTCTGTTTCTATTTTGTGTAAAAATTTGGACAGTATTGGTATCAGGTCTTCTATGAAGGTCTGATAGAATTATCCAATGAACACATCTGGTCCTTGGATTATTTTCATTGGGAGACTTTTAATAACTGCTTCTATTTCTTTAGGAGTTATAGAACTGTTTAGATGATTTATCTGATCCTGATTTAACTCTATAAAATTGTCCATTTCATCCAGATTTTCCAGTTTTGTTGAATATAAACTTATGTAGTAGGATCTGATAATTTTTTTTAATTTCCTCAGATTCTGTTGTTATGTCTCTCTTCTCAATTCTGATTTTGTTATTTTGGATACTCTTCTGTGTCCTCTGGTTATTCTGGCTAAGGGTTTATCTATCTTGTTGGGCTTTTCAAAGAATCAGCTCCTGGTTTCATTGATTCTTTGTATAGTCCTTTTTGTATCAACTTGGTTGATTTCATCCCTGAGTTTCATTATTTCCTGCCATCTACTCCTCTAGGCTGTATTTGCTTCTTATCTTCTAGAGCTTTTAGGTGTGCTATCAAGCTGCTAATGTGTGCTCTCTCCAGTTCCTTTTTGGAGGAACTCCGGGCTATTAATTTTCCTCTTATCACTGCTTTCATTGTGTCCCATAAGTTTGGCTATGTTGTGCCTTTATTTCCATGAAATTGTAAAAAGTCTTTAATTTTTTTTCTTTTTTTTTTCCTTGACCAAGTTATCATTGAGTAGAGCCTTGTTCAACACTCTGTCTGTATGTGGGCTTTCTGTCGTTTTTATTGTTATTGATGACCAGCCTTAGTTCATGGTGATCTGATAGGATACATAGGATTGATTCAATCTTCTTGTATCTGGTGAGGCCTCTTTTGTGATCATCAATTATAGGGTCAATTTTGGAGAAGTTACCATGAGGTGCTGAGAAGAAGGTATATTCTTTTGTTTTAGGATGAAATTGTCTATGGATATCTTTTATATCCGCTTAGTTTCTCTGTGTCTCTGTTTAGTTTCTGTTTCCATGTTCTGTCCATTGATGAAAGTGGGGCATAAAAATCTCCTGCTATTATTGTGTGAGGTGTAATGTGTGCTTTGAAATTTAGTAAGGTTTCTTTTATGAATGTAGATGTCCTTGGATTTGGAGCATAAATACTCAGAATTGAGAGCATATTGGTGGATTTTTTCTTTGATGAATAAATATGAAGTGTCCTTCCTTATCTTTTTTGATAACTTTTGGTTGAAAGTCCATTTCATTTGATATTAGAATGGCTACTCCAGCTTGTTTGTTGGGACCGTTTGCTTGGAATATTGTTTTCCAGCCTTTTACTCTGAGGCAGTGTCTGTATTTGACACTGAGGTGTGTTTCCTGTATGCAAGAAAATGCTGGGTCCTCTTTATATATTCAGTCTGTTAGTCTATGTCTTTTTATTGGGGAATTCAGTCCATTAATATAAAGAGATATTAAGGAATAGTGACTGTTGTTTCCTGTTATTTTTGTTGTTAGAGGTGGAATCATGTTTGTGTGCCTCTCTCCTTTTGAGTTTGTTGCAAGAAGATTACTTTCTTGCTTTTTCTAGGGTGTTGTTTCCCTCCTTGTGTTAGTGTTTTCCATCTGTTACCCTTTGTAGGACTGGATTTGTGGAAAGATATTGTGTAAATTTGGTTTTGTCATGTAATATCTTGGTTTCTCCATCTATGTTAATGAGAGTTTTGCTGAATATAATAGCATGGGCAGGCATTTGTGTTCCCTTAGGGTCTGTATGCATCTGCCCAGGATATTTTGACTTTTGTAGTCTCTGGTGTGAAGTCTGGTGTAATTCTGATAGGTCTGCCTTTATAAGTTACTCGACTTTTTCCCTTAGTGCTTTTAATATTCTTTCTTTGTGTGTGTGTGTGTGTGTGTGTGTGTGTGTGTGTGTGTGTGTGTGTGTGTGTGTGTTTTGACTAATACGTGAAAGGTGGAATTTCTTTTCTGGTCCAATTTATTTGGAGTTCTGTAGGCTTCTTGTATGTTTATGGGCATCTCTTTCTTTCAGTTAGGGAAGTTTTCTTCTATAATTTTGTTGAAGATATTTACTGGCCCCTTAAGTTGGTACTCTGTGCTTCCTTCTATACCTACTATTCTTAATTTTGATCTTTTCATTGTGTCCTGGATTTCCTGGATCTTTTGGGTTAGGAGCTTTTTGCATTTTACATTTTCCTTGATGGTAGTGTCAATGTTTTCTATGGTATCTTCTGCCCCTGAGATATTTTCTTCTAAAGCTTATATTCTGTTGGTGATGCTTGTGTATCTGACTCCTGATTTCTTTACTAGATTCTCTGTCTTCAGGGTTCTGTACCTTTCTGCTTTCTTTATTGTTTCTATTTCCGTTTTTAAATCCTGCATAGTTTTGTTCAATTCCTTAACCTGTTTGGTTGTGTTTTCCTGTAGTTCTTTAAGGGATTTTTGTGTTTTCTCTTTAAGGGCTTCTACTTGTTTACCTGTGTTGTCCTGTATTTCTTTAAGCAAGTTATTTATGTCCTTCTCAAAGTCCTCTATCATCATCATGAGATGTGATTTTATTTATTTTTTTTATTAACTTGAGTATTTCTTATATACATTTCGAGTGTTATTCCCTTTCCCGGTTTCCGGGCAAACATCCCCCTCCCCCCTCCCCCCTCCCCTTCCGTATGGGTGTTCCCCTCTCAACCCTCCCCCCATTGCCGCCCTCCTCCCCATAGTCTAGTTCACTGGGGCTTCAGTCTTAGCAGGACCCAGGGCTTCCCCTTCCACTGGTGCTCTTACTAGGATATTCATTGCTACCTATGGGGTCAGAGTCCAGGGTCAGTCTTCACTGAGATCAAGCACTGCTTCTCTAAGTGAAACGAAACACAGAAGTCAATTCTCTCCACTGACTTCCATCTGAGAGCCCAATCCTTAAATGCACCTCCAGTGTTGGCCTTCTATGTCAGCCAGATACAGGTGTGGACAGCAAGATGGAATTGCAAAAATCTTAGTAAATCTCAGGTGACCTCCCCTTCTTACATCAGCCACATTTTCCTGCTCCAGTGAATACTCACTTCATTGTTTAGTTCTCTGAAATAATTCAGCTTTTAAAAATATTCTTTCCCTTCCTGTATGCATGGCTTATTTATGGGAATTCAGGCTGCTCAAAAACTATGAGATTTTTTTGGGGGGAGGGGTGGACTGAGCATGAAGAGAGAGGTTTTATTCTTCCTTCTCCCTCCTCCCATATGAACAGCAAAGGAACAGTATTAGAATTGGGGAGGGTAGAAAGGACAGAAAGGAGGACATTACAGGAAGAAAGTTTGTTACCAAATTCATTATAAGAATTTAACATAACCTTGTTTGCACCAAACTTCATAGTGTACTGATATTCAGCCCTCTGAAGTCTGAAGAAGGATCCTCAGGTTCAGATTGTAAGGTCGTGAATTAAGATAGCCTGGATCACCAAAATGAATGAATGATGATAGATAATAGATAGATAGGTAGATAGGTGGGTAGATAGATAGATAGATGGAGAGATAGATAGATAGATAGATAGATAGATAGATAGATAGATAGATAGATAGATAGATAGATAGATAAAATCCCTATTTTGAGTACAATCTTGACCAGGAAACACAGGAAAGATATTCCTTGGAAAAAATTCAGAGTATTTTTTGTCTCTCCAGAAAAAAATAAGATTTTTTATATTTTCATAAATATAAAATATTTTAAATTTCAAAAACATTTTTCTTTTAGAATTTTAAAATATAATGTTCTATTAAATAAATATACGTTTGAAATTAATTAAGTAGAACAATACCTTTCTTTAAGGAAAGGATTATAAAATTTTGCCTTAGCACTAAAGGAAAGCCTCTTTAGTTTTGGAAGAAGTACAGGTGTATAGAATGTAACTACCTCTGTATCTATAAAAGTTTTAAAATGACAGCTGGCATGAAGGTACATCCTTTAATCTCCATTTTCAGAAGGTAGAAGCAAATAGATCTCTGTAGGCTTGAAGGCAGCCTGATCTACATAGAGTTCCAGGCAAGCCAAGATCACAAGTTAGGATGCTTTCTAAGCAAACAAAAACATTAGGAGTGCACTAGGTCTAGATTAATACAGCTACAACAATAACAGAAAGTCATCAAGACAATGTGTAAAAGTGTGGATTCTGTTGAAGAATAAAACTGAAATAGTAAAAAGCACATATAGAAAAAGAGAACCATTTTATGGCTTACAGACTATGATCCAACTCATCCAACAATGGCTGTCTTCCAATGGAAAGCCCAGGAATGAGAGTAATTGTTCAGTTCATGAGGCTGGATGTCTTAGTTGATCTTTAGTACAAATTCTTGAATAAGTAGAACTCTCACACTACTAAGTTGAGAGCAAAGGCAAGCAGGCAAAGAGCAAAAGCTTCCCTCTTCCATGCCATTTATATAGGCTGCTACCAGAAGGTAAGACCCAGAGGTTACAAATACATCTTTCTACCTCAAAATTCATGATTAAACTTGAGTCTTCCTGCTTCAAATGACTTAACTAAGAAAACTCCCCTAAAGCTCAATGCAGCTACTTTGATTTTAGTTAATTCTATATGTAGTAAAGCTACAATTAAGATTACCCAATGGTTGCCTAGGAAGCACAAGGCCCTGGATTCGGTCCCCAGCTCTGAAAAAAAGAACAAAAAAAAAAAAAAAAAAGATTAGCCAATGGCTCCTGAGTTCTCATCATGTCAAGCAGAAATACGCATCCTAATCCAAAGACAGAAGTCATCATTTGGTCCTAGACCAGCAGAGAGTCCCATCTTTTATCCAGCCAGAAATATGATTTGTGATATCTTTAATAATGGGTAAAATACTGGGCCATCGTCTTCTAGAAAAATCACTGCTTTCCTTCCCATGTGTGGTACAGACATGAACTCATATTTTTTGGTTAGATTTATTACTTATTCCTAGCATGGTATTGAGAAGAATTAAATATAGTGGATATGCTAATTTTTTTTCTCATTTCACCAAATAAGAGAGAAATATAACACTGAAAGCATAGCAAACCAAAGGAATTCAAAGATTTCTCCTGCCATAGCAATTCTAATTATCTAATTAATTCCATTTACATATTTAGTTGGTTTCTTTTACTCTTTGAGGTTAACATTGCAGTTAGTGGTATTTTTTCTTTTTATGTTTCTGTTTCAGCTGAAGTGTATTCAATATTCCTAAATGTTCACTTCTAAAGTTATTAAAAATATATCTGGGGACTGGAGAGAGGGCTCAGCAGTTAAGAACACTGACTGCTCTTCCAGAGGTACTGAGTTCAATTCCCACCTTCCATTGGTAATGGAATCCAATGCCCTCTTCTGGTGTGTCTGAAGATGGATACAGTGTACTCATATTAAATAAATAAATAAATAAATAAATAAATAAATAAATAAATAAATAAATACAGAAACTATGCAATATTATGAGGTCCCATTTGTCAGTTCTTGATCTTAGAGCATAAGATATTAGTGTTTTCTTCAGGAAATTTTCCCCTGGGCCTATATGTTTGAGGCTCTTCCCCACTTTCTCTTCTATTAGATTGAGTGTATCTGGTTTTTGTTGAGGTATTTGATTCACTTGGACTTCAGCATTTTACAAGGAGATAAGAATGGGTCCATTTGCATTGTTCCACATGCTGATCTTCAGCTGAACCAGCACCATTTGTTGAAAATGCTGTCTTTTTTCCACCGAATAGTTTTAGCACCGTTGTCAAAGATAAGTGACCATAGGTGTGTGGGTTCATTTTTGGGTCTTCAATTTTATTCCATTGATCTAGCTGCCTATTCCTGTACCAATACTATGCAGTTTGTTTTTTTTTATCACTATTGCTCTGTAATACAACTTGAGGTCAGGGGTGGTGATTCCCCCAGAAGTTCTTTTGTTATTGAGAATATTTTTCCCTATCCTGGCTTTTTGCTTTTCCAAATGAATCTGCAAATAGTTCTTTCTAATTCTACAAGAATTGAGTTGAAATTTTGATGGTGATTACATTGAATCTATAGATTGCTTTTGGCAAGATGAACATTTTTACTATATTAATCCTGCAAATCCATGAGCATGGGAGGTCTTCCCATCTTCTGAGATCTTCTTCAATTTATTTCTTCAGAGACTTGAAGTTCTTGTCATACAGATCTTTGACTTGCTTAGTTAGAGTCACATCAAGGTATTTTATATTATCTGTGGTATTGTGGTGGGTGTCTTTTCCCTAATTTCTTTCTCAGCCTGTTTATCTTTTGAGTAGAAGACTACTGATTTGTTTGAGTTAATTTTATACCCAGCCACTTTGCTGAAGTTGTTTATCAACTGTAGGTGTTCTCTCTACAGTTATCAGCTGTAGGGCACTGTCAATAGGACAAAACCACAACCAACACATTGGGAAAAGTTGTTTACAAATCCTATATCCGATAGAGGGTTAATATCTAAAATATACAAAGAACACAAGAAGTTAGACTCCTAGGATCAAATAATCCTATTTAAAAGTGGGGCACAGAGCTAAACAAAGAATTCTCAACTGAGGAATACCAAATGGCTGAGAAGCACCTAAAGAAATGTTCAACACCCTTAGTCATCAGGGAAAAGCAAGTCAAAACAACCCTGAGATACCACCTCAGACCAGTCAGAATGACTAAGATCAAAAACTCAAGTGACAGTAGAAATGGGAACTCCTCCATTTTTGCTGGGATTGCAACCTGGCAGAACAATTCTGGAAATCAGTCTGGCAGTTCCTCAAAAAATTGAATATAGTACTACTTGAGGATCCAGCTATACCACTACTGGGCATACACCCAAAAGATGCTCTAAAATATAACAAGGACATATGCTCTAGTATGCTCATATCAGCCTTATTTATAATAGCCAGAAGCAGGAAAGATGTCCTTCAACAGAGAAATGGATACAAAAAAATGTGATACATTTCCATAATGGAGTACTACTCAGCTATTAAAAACAATGACTATATGAAATTCATAGGCAAATGGATAGAACTAGAAAATATCATCCTAAGTGAGGTAACCCAGTCACAAAAGAACACATGGTATATACTTACTGATAAGTGGATATTAACCCAAAAGCTTGGAATACCTAAGAAAAAAATTCATAGATCATATGAAGCCCAAGAAGAAGGAGGGCCAAAATGTGGATGCTTCATTCCTTCTTACAAGGGAGAACAAAATACTCATGGGAGGAAATACAGGGCAAAGAGTGGAGCAGGGACTAAAGAAAACATCATCCAGAAACTGCCCCACCTGGGGATCCATCCCATATGTAACCACTAAACCCAATCACTATTGCTGATGCTAAGAAGTGCTTTCTGACAACAGACAGATATGGGTGTCTCCTGAGAGGCTCTGCCAGAGTCCTACTGATGCACATGTGGACGGTTCCAGCTAACCATTGGACTGAAGTAGAGGACTCCAATGGAGGAGTTAGAGAAAAGATTGAAGGAGCTGAAGGGGTTTGTAACACCATAGGAAAAACGACAATATCAACCAACCAGACACCACTAGTACTCCGAGGGAACTAGACCAACAGCCAATGAGTACACATGGAGGGATACATGACACCAGCCTCATATGTAGCAGAGGAAGGCATTGTCCAGCATCAATAGGAGGAAAAGTCTTTGGTCCTGTGACGGTTCGTTTTCCGAATGTAGGGTAATGCCTGGGTGTTGAAGTTGGAGTGGGTGGGTGTGCTAGTGGGATCATCCTCATAGAAGCAGGGGGAGGTGAGAGAGGGTATAGGAGAGGGAGGAAAGGGGATAACATTTGAAATGTAAATACATAAAATATCCAAAAAATAAAATTAAAAAAAAGAAATAAAAATTTCGGTTAAGTAATTTTTGGAATAGAATAATTTGTTTACAAATAAATAAATAACTGGGTCTTCCTATTTCAAACCAAAAAAAAATCTAGACAAATTTTTGTGCATGTATACATAAATATACACATAGGCACTAAAAGGAACAAATGCAAGAAAGGCAACTGAAGACAAATATTAGAGTTAGGATTAGAATGTGTATCAAGAGGCCAATTATTTTTATTGTAATCTTTAGTTATAATAGTTTTGCTAATAATTTTTGTTAAATTATTTTGCAATGCTAAACAGGACTGATGTCAGTGTAGTGACCTCTTACCCACAGAGGGGTTAATTCTGTTCATCCTGCTTATCCTTTACAGGATAACTATAGATTTCTTAACAGTGTTTTCATTTTAAGATCCAATATAACATCAAAAATACAGGTATTTCCTCAAGGCAGCCATGTCAGAACCAAGCAATACTAGAAAGGTTTCCCATCAGCTCTTTTACACATCACCTTTACTCACATCACATGGGTCAGAACTACTGGTCACCCATGATGGCAGTATACATGAATCAGAAGTGCAGTGTTCTCCTGTGGGTGCCCTTGCACAACACATAGCAATTGGCAGCAGGACATTGAAATGTTTTCCTAGAATTATTTAGGAATAACCGTATTGCTTCCTATATAGCCTTGTCAGTATGTTTTTTGTTGTTGTTGTTGTTGTTGATTTGTTTGGGGGTTCTTTTTCTAAACTCTATTATGTATACAATTAAACGTAAAAGGGTCTGATTGGAGTTGCAGTTCAACTAAGAGCAGGAAAAAAGGATAAAAAGGAAGGGAGGAAGGAAAGAAGAAAATAAGGAAGAGGAAAAAGATGAGTATTTAAGCTTTAGTTAGGGAACTTTCATTTACAAGCAATACATTACTCCCTGTTCTATTTCATTGAATTAATTCTATGTTATCTCCCCATTCAATTTTTCTGAATAAATTCTATGTTAACTTCCCATTCAATTTTACTGAATAAATTCTATGTCATATACACAGATGAATAAGCAAAGTAGAAAAAATTACTCTTGGCCAAATTGCTTTTCTTTCTTTTTCTGTTAGCTATAATGTGTGTGCTGAAAAAACTATAGAAGAACACAGACATTAATCCAAATAAGGATCTGGGTACCAGTATCTCCTCAGTACGTATCACTCAGCATCCTTCAAAAACTCTGAGGAGGGCTGATTCATCCTTATCAGTGATACTGTTGTTTTCACTTGCACCAAGGACCACATGTGCTATACCTGCCTTACTATCACCCTAGGAATCACCATTGTCTTCTGGTAGAGACCCCAAAACTACACTGGTAATTCCATTTACCCTTACTGATCACCCATGGCCCAATCCCTAAACAGGGAGCCTAATCCAGTGTTCTTCCTTTGAGAAAGCCACAACTTCAAGATGTAGGAACATCAAGCATGAATAAAACAACAAAAGGCAGAAAACATTCTCTCCTCAATAAGCAATTATTCCTATACTGTAGAAAGCCATAGTTAAATCCAAACTTTGATACCATGTCTAGATCTTCTCATACAGTTCTGCCTATCTCTAATAGCAAAGAGAAAATTTTCCTTACATTCTGAAACTCCTGGTGAATGCTACCTGCTACTTCATGTTGTCCTTAAAACTTGGGAAAAAGATAAATACTAAATAATTAATATAGGATATTATTTTATCTTGTCAAAAATAAAATCTTTTCCAGGATAGAGGTATAGTTCAGTGGTAGAGCATTTGCTGAATATTCACTAGGTCTGGATCTGATTCTAAACATTTGAAAGAATGGCAAAATGATTCCAAATGATATTCTACTATACTCACAGAACAGTGCCTTATTCAGCCACCATTCACGAGGCTTTCTCCGGTAGCAGATGGGGATACATTCAGAGAGCCAAAGCCAGACATTACATAAAAAGAATTTCTAAATGCGAGTTGTTAATAAAATCCCTCCTCTCACAGCTCAAGGAATCCCACAGAAAATGAGGCAGAAAGATTTTGTGAATGTCAGAGCAGAGGGAGGACACCAGAAAAACATGACACTCTGAATCAACTAAGCAAGTCACGTGTGAGCTCACAGAGACTAAAGCCTTATTAAGCACAGGTCCTACATCAGGACCTCTGCGCATGTATGTATGTATGTATGTATGTATGTATGTATGTATGTATGTATATATAAAACCTATTAGCTTGGAATGCCGTCTGAGACTTTTAATTATGTGGGTCTCTGATTCTTTTGCCTGCTCCTGGGACTCTTTTTGCTCCTGTTGGGCTGGCATGCCTAACTTCAATATGAACATTTTATTTCATCTTACCATATTTTATCATATTTTCTTACTCTCATAGAAGCCTGTTCCTTTCTAATTAGAAACAGAAAGGTAACAGATCTTGAGGAGAGGAGAGGAGAGGAGAGGAGGAACTAGGAGGAATGGAGGGAGAGTAAACTAAAGTAAGGATATATTGTATGAGAAAAGGGTCATTTTCATTAAAACTAATAACTTCTGCATAAATACTGATGTGATATTGGTGTTGCATAATTATACTCTGTATTTTCCTTGTTGTATAAACATAGACCACAAAGCACCTTTCAGGAGCTCACACATCCCTGTCTCAGAGCACAAAATAGTTGAGATAACAGGTGACCTTTCCTACCTGCTCCAACAAGATAAAAATGCAGTTTTAAAAAGATGCAAATGAAAACAATTCCTTAATCCCTCATATATTACTTTTTGGCAAACAACTATCTTATTTGACCCTTACATTAACCTGTGATTCTATGGCAGAGACTGTATATCCCTGTCCATTTAAAAATAAATGAGGAAACTGAGATGTAGGGAATTCAAGCTGCACAAGTAGTTAGCATCCGTGCCAAGAAGTGAACATATTTTCTGCCTGAATCTAGGGCCAACTCTATGATTCTTAGTCACCTTGAGCAAAAAAATCATATAAGGCCAATTTATCTTGGATCACATTCGAGGGAATTTAGTTGTATTCACATTAAAGAGCAAATACATTTATAGGCTTTCTAACATGCATGCCAGAGATAGTATTACATAAAATCGTTACTGTTTCTAGCTTTCACGTATTAAATAAATGAAACATTATCTTTCTCTGACTCAGGTATATTTTATTAGTGCTGAAATATAATCTAGTTATTACTAAAATAATGAAATTTATTTGCCAAAATTTTAAGGAGAAAAAGAAGTGAAATGCAACAAAATAAAAGAAGGAAATTTCACTACAAATGTCATTCAAAATGCTGAACTTGAACTGCAGGAAGACTTTTTATGCAAATTACCTAAGGGTTCTTACTGATAGTGGCTTATTTCTTGGGATCTCCGTGACCAGTTTCACTCCTTTGACTAGAATGGAATGCTCAAGTCTATTCTTGCCTTCAAGGTTTACACTCCTGTGGGCATTATCAGACACTAAAAGATTGTAGTTTCACCATCCTTGTTCACACAAACCCTTGGCTATTTCACTTTGTTTGCCAATCCAGAGCTGTTCAGAAGGAGGTATTATATTTTTGGTATTGTTTTTTAAACACACTTACCTCTTTGAGTAAAGCCAGAAGCTTTGAAGGTAGCCGTCGATAAAAAGTGATGGGCAAATGAACACTTGACTACATTTTCCAGTTGGACATCCACAAAAATATTATCATATTCGTCTCTGATTCCAATGAAGGGGAACTTTCTACAGTATTCAGAATGGGAGTCTCTTGGCCTACTAGGCACGGATATTCCTGCCAAATTAGACCTGGATGGCACGACTTCTGGTTTGTACAAACAGTAGCACATTGGATATCTATGCCCTTCTTTCATATCCATTGACAGTAAAAGTTGCTTGTTTTCCTTTGATACTATCAGAAAGATTTCTTTGGAAAGAGAAACAGAAAGAGAGAAGAAACATGATAATAAGACAATGAGATAAGTAGTCTTACTTTGAAAACAGATCCCAAGTGAATAAACAGGAATTTTGGCTTAGAATTCTCTTTTTTTTTCCTGGAATTGAACGCATTTGACTATTTCTTTGGCATTTTCAGCTTGACCAAAATTAGGAAGATAGGAGTATTATAATCGTTATTCTCAAAGGCAGGCATAGACTTGTCCATATCAGCTTATTTTTCACATAATTCTAGCCTATGAGATTTCACTCATTAGACACTAGCCATGTTTAACTTTGTGGAAGTGTTTATGAATTTCTCCCACAGCTTCTCTAAGTAACACCCATGAGAACATGCCAAGAAGATGTGATAATGGTACTTTAGAAGCATTCATGACAGTTACTGGTAATTGTCAAGTTCAGTCACAGTTACCAAGGTTTAGAGGCTTGAAAATTCTCTTCTAATCAGGAGGGAGGCACTGCAATATGGGGAGGCATGAACCTGATATTCTAAGTTAATGCCTTTTCTAACATGTAACCAACAACTCAATGACCCTCTACAATTCTCCATATTTTTTCTCTATAAACAAAATTAATGTTCAGTGATAATTTGTGAGTTGAATGCAATGTAAAGAAAGTCTGTATATAAACTATTAAGTTTGGTATAAAGTAACACATGAATATGAGATATTATTTGTTTATACACATAGTATTTGTATTCAAAAACAATAAGATATGCAGTTCAAATAAGGTATAATATGTGAATGTGCTTCAGACAGAGTTTACTTTATGCATATAAAGTTGTGTTAATACTGTGTTTGAAAAACTTCTCTCGAGAAATAGTCAAGGAAGTACAAAATTAATGGTTAATTGTGATGGTAACTGCAGCATTGTTCTTATGTTATATCATGGCTCTTTTCTTCACCTTTTCCTCCAAAATTTGTAATACCCTGATGTAAAGACAGTGAGTACAACGACTGACAAATCCTCAGAGACTTAAACTCCCCCCCCCCATTTAACTCTTAATTCTAGTTAGAACTCAGAAAACTTATCTCAGATTCCAGTGGCTTCCAAGAGTGGCCATCTGAGCAAGTGGCATGATCTGAGAAATATCAAGAAGTCCCACCTGCAAAATATATCCCTTCCTAAGGGACATTCCTGGAATAGACATCAATGAGGACAAACAGAGCCCTTTGAACACTCCCAGAGGTGCTAATACAGCATTTGTCTAAGTAACAGTTCACATAGAAGATGAAAAAAGTGATTGGACATTACCTCAAGGAGGAAAAGGAAGTGGTTACACTTTTATCTTTGCTCTGGCAAAAATGGTTTTGAATCCCATACCAAAAGAAAATATCTGTTTAATATTTGCCAGCTTCTGTATACCCTGAAACCATCTAGTATATACATTATGTGCTATTATACTTTTATCATCAGATTACTCTCTATCATAACATATATGCCTTTACAAAAGAAACTTCAGTGAGTGTTTAAAAATACTATTTCAGGTCCTTAGAAAACATGAAGTGATTCGACAAGCTCCTTTCTCAGGCAAAGTAAAAATGTCAAATATTAACTTACAAGTAAAAAGGTTCACAAATAGCAACCAGGAAATTCTCAAGCAATAAGCATGCAACATTATTTGGAATTTCAACTCCAAAATGAAGGAGAAATTACTTTGAGGTAGTGGTAGGGAAACTACTTTGAGGTCATGGAAAATCTTTGAAAATCACAATTTCTCATTCCCTGGAACAACTTTTTGCTAGCTCTCCCATAATTCTAAGAATCAAAGCTAAGTCTATAGGCATGTACTGTTAGCTCCTGACCTTCACCTCAGAGTACTTCTTTCTGAAAGAAGAATCATCTTACTTGGCTAAAAGAATTTTTTTATTTCTATTGGAATCTTATACCTAGTATTATTTTTTCAGCACAGCCTGCTGTGCTTTTCAATTGTCTCTGAAGTCACACTTAATCACATACTTAATCACACACACACACACACACACACACACACACACACACACACATCTTTGCTACCTTGCCTAATATTACCATATTCTTCAAATTCCTTTTAACTACACATAGCCTCTTATAACCCATCTGGCATTTCTCCAATGATGGGTTTCTGTACATATATCATTGGAGGATAGAATTATAATGTATTATAATATAACATGTTTCTCTGTGCTGATATTATAAAGATATAGATAAGTAACTTTATATCATAGGGCTGGGCTCATATAACACTACAATAAATTTGATGACATCTGTATAAATACATTATACATTAATGTATATAGTTCTTCCCTTTTAAAAGACTATGGCCCAAGACCTCCAGTAGATCATGAAATCTCAGATATTACCAAATACTGTGCACATTGTATTTTGTCTCCCACACTTATACTATCAAAAAGTTTAGTTTATAGATACAATAAGAGATGAGTGATAATATTTAATCATAACATAGAATAGCTTTACAAATTGTAGTGCATAGTTAGCATCATTACACTTATATATTTTGCATTACAAGTAATATGAATGGAGACAAGGAGATAGAAATTGTAAGATATAATAAGGAGATGGTCAACTAAGTAATAGGAAGGCAGTGTAGGCCATAGAGTTACACTAGAAAAATAGATGATTCATGTCCTAAGAGAGACTGTCAAATTTTATCACATTACTCACAATAAACACATAACATAAGACATGAGTTATTTCTGAAACTTTCCATTTAATAGGATTAGATTATGGATGTCTATAAACAAATAAAACCATAGAAATTTAAAGCATAAATAAAGGGCAACTGCTACACTACTCACATACATGTAAGCATACATGTATGACATGCTCTGTCATGTGAAAGGCACAAAAGTAACACTTCTAACATTAAACATATCTAGTGCTCACACAGGAAGGATATCTCAATACCATTATAGTCAATACAAGAAATTTGAGATACTTTAAGAAATGGATGGTTCTGAAACAAAAAATATGCAAAATAAACCAAGAGCATCTCATATCATCAAGCAATGATTTTTACACACACACACACTCACACACACTCACACACACACACTCACACACACACACACACACACATCACCATAATGAGTGGAAAGTATGTCAAGGGGTTATGGCAGACAATCAAAGAAGTCTCCACAGGAAAAATTGGAATAACTAAAGCAACATGTTTAATACATATTTCATTATAATGCAAAGCAAATAATGGACATTTCTGTGCTGTATTAATACAAAGAAATAACATGAAGAAGAGAGAAATATCTCATCCAAACAAATGAAAGATGTTTTTATAACTGTTTTGCCAAAAAGGAAGTATAAAACTTACCACTTACCAAGTGATACTTCTAAAGTCTACATTATGGAAAGAAAAACATAGAAACTTTACAGTGCACAATTCTCACAGAGCTTAGGTTATGCTAGTAGTCAGCATTAACACTGATACTGGTAAGTCATATTGGAGGTATGTGCCAATGTGGTATAGTGCAAATGCCATTTTACCAGTCACCTCACCCCTAAGCTTATTACCCCCCCCCCAGAAGAAACATGGAAAAGTCATATAATAATTCTAATTTTAGGGACATTCTAAAAAACATTTGATCAGTTCCACAAGCTTGCTGTCAAGGTCATGAAGTAAGAAAAGTCTGAGAAATTGCCACTGGTATGCAAAAGAGACACGAATATTAAATGTAGTGTGTTATTCTGAAAGGAATTCTGGAACACAAAGGGGACATTAGGGAAAGCCTGAAGGAATGTGAAGGAAACATGATAGTTAATAGTAGTGTATTAAAACTGGTTAATTAACTCTGATAAAAGTATCATCCAGACCATAAAATAAGAACCTGAGCAACAATGATACAAGACTTTTTTTAATTAAGCAAAAGTATTATCTACTGTCACTCCAAGAATTCTATATTTCCAACTTTTTCTGAAACAGAAAGGTACTATCATAAGTATGCTACTTCTGTCATTAAGCAATATTGAAAGAGTATTATACTGTATGCAAACGTTCAGTGCCAGAAGAGACTGCACTCTGTGCGCATCCAGACGCCAGAGGAAAACACCAAACGTCATCTGGAACCCTGGTGCACGGAGGCTCCCGGAAAGAGCGGCGCAGATCTTCCCGGTTGCTGCCGCCGCGGAGAGGACTTAGGCAGTGCCCCACGAGCAAACTTGAGCCTTGGAACCACAGGTAGGACCAACTTTTCCCCTGCAAGAAACCTGCCTGGTGAACTCAAGACACAGGCCCACAGGAACAGCTGAAGACCTGTAGAGAGGAAAAACTACACGCCCGAAAGCAGAACACTCTGTCCCCATAACTGGCTGAAAGAAAACAGGAAAACAGGTCTACAGCACTCCTGACACACAGGCTTATAGGACAGTCTAGCCACGGTCAGAAATAGCAGAACAAAGTAACACTAGAGATAATCTGATGGCGAGAGGCAAGTGCAGGAACCCAAGCAACAGAAACCAAGACTACATGGCATCATCGGAGCCCAATTCTCCCACCAAAGCAAACACGGAATATCCAAACACACCAGAAAAGCAAGATCTAGTTTCAAAATCATATTTGATCATGATGCTGGAGGACTTCAAGAAAGACATAAAGAACTCCCTTAGAGAACAAGTAGAAGCCTACAGAGAGGAATCGCAAAAATCCCTGAAAGAATTCCAGGAAAACACAATCAAACAGTTGAAGGAATTAAAAATGGAAATAGAAGCAATCAAGAAAGAACACATGGAAACAACCTTGGACATAGAAAATCAAAAGAAAAGACAAGGAGCTGTAGATACAAGCTTCACCAACAGAATACAAGAGATGGAAGAGAGAATCTCGGGAGCAGAAGATTCCATAGAAATCATTGACTCAACTGTCAAAGATAATGTAAAGCAGAAAAAGCTACTGGTCCAAAACATACAGGAAATCCAGGACTCAATGAGAAGATCAAACCTAAGGATAATAGGTATAGAAGAGAGTGAAGACTCCCAGCTCAAAGGACCAGTAAATATCTTCAACAAAATCATAGAAGAAAACTTCCCTAACCTAAAAAAAGAGATACCCATAGGCATACAAGAAGCCTACAGAACTCCAAATAGATTGGACCAGAAAAGAAACACCTCCCGTCACATAATAGTCAAAACACCAAACGCACAAAATAAAGAAAGAATATTAAAAGCAGTAAGGGAAAAAGGTCAAGTAACATATAAAGGCAGACCTATCAGAATCACACCAGACTTTTCGCCAGAAACTATGAAGGCCAGAAGATCCTGGACAGATGTCATACAAACCCTAAGAGAACACAAATGCCAGCCCAGGTTACTGTATCCTGCAAAACTCTCAATTAACATAGATGGAGAAACCAAGATATTCCATGACAAAACCAAATTTACACAATATCTTTCTACAAATCCAGCACTACAAAGGATAATAAAGGGTAAAGCCCAACATAAGGAGGCAAGCTATACCCTAGAAGAAGCAAGAAACTAATCATCTTGGCAACAAAACAAAGAGAAGAAAAGCACACAAACATAACCTCACATCCAAATATGAATATAACAGGAAGCAATAATCACTATCCCTTAATATCTCTCAACATCAATGGCCTCAACTCCCCAATAAAAAGACATAGATTAACAAACTGGATACGCAATGAGGACCCTGCATTCTGCTGCCTACAGGAAACACACCTCAGAGACAAAGACAGACACTACCTCAGAGTGAAAGCCTGGAAAACAACTTTCCAAGCAAATGGTCAGAAGAAGCAAGCTGGAGTAGCCATTCTAATATCAAAGAAAATCAATTTTCAATTAAAAGTCATCAAAAAAGATAAGGAAGGACACTTCATATTCATCAAAGGAAAAATCCACCAAGATGAACTCTCAATCCTCATCTTCGGTTGGTTTATATACAAGTGTGCAATTTCTAGGCTTGAAAGTAAAATGATGCTATCTGGTGCTGGATAGAGGAGCCTTATTTTTTATTATGGCAGCTTGCTATTTTTGTAACATGGTGATTTGGTTGAACACAATAAAGTACAGTCATAACTGATCTCCCCTTCTTCCTGGATGAGTGAGGAGATGATTAAATGTTGATGTCAGCATCCTTGAGCACATTCAGATGAGCTTCTGCTTCTGTTGAAAAGGATGCTGTGTTTGATTGTGGTCCGAAGCTTTGAAGCACTACTTGGCATCTCCTTCCTTGGAGGTCTCACTGTTTAAACATAACAGATTTGATAGCTTGTTGGTAAGGTGAGGTCCAGCTTGTCTCCACTAGGTCATCTTCATATGAATCCAGTGGTTATACGGTTTTGTTCTAGGGATATTTCATTTTTTTAATAACGGTTTTAGCTGACATTCATGGAGAGAATGAATCCTTAGAACTGTGCCACTAGTGAAAGGAAATCCCGTCTAGAGTATGTTTCTTTACAAAGCTGTGTCACACCATCCTTTGGGCCCTCTGCTGGAAAAGTAGAATCAAGTCTCAAATAATGCCTTTTAAATTGTATCCTCTAGTATTATAGATGTAGGACAGTACTGTATCATACCTCTGTGGATGTAAAATAGCTTGTACCTGCTTTATGATACGTAGTAGTGACTGTGCTTTATCAGAGCTGTTTTTAATGATGTTGCTCAGAATGTTTTCTTTCCAGATGATGATTGAGAAGCTAATTTAAAAAAAAATGGTGCCAGGTACCACAAGAGTAACAGAACTGTGCTGTTTTCTCGGGTTTTGTTTTTTTACTTTTTTTTTTTTAATGGAGTGTGCTGGATGTCTCTACAGTTTTGTTCAGATGACTGCAGAACCTGGAAAAGCTGTTGCTGGTGTTGATGCATAACACACTGCTATTATTGGTCTTTTTATATAAATATAAATATATATATACAGATATATAATTTGATTTTTTTGAAACTTTAGCTGTGCTGTCAACTTTGGAAAAAAGTATCCCCGTTTACTGTGTTGAGTTGGCACTGTACAGAAATTAACAGCCATATTGGTCTAGAAATGTTGAACTTAAGTTTTTTCCATTTGTACAGGGGTAACACACTGTATTAAATATGTAAGGTCTTATCTACATGGGTTTGATTACAAAAACTAATAAAGTATTCTCTAAATTTAAAAAAAAACGTTCAGTGCCTAATTCTTCTAATATCACAATATGAAACAAAAACGCTCCAGTTATAATATTTTGAGGGAAAATAAATAATCAATGTTAGGTACTCAAAATAAATTCTGTTGAATACATGCATAAAATTTTACTGCTCAAATATTGGTGCTATCTACTACACTAACTTACTATGCCAAATCAGAGCAAAGCATCTATAAAGCTCACACTCTTCCCTTAGCATTTTCAGAATTAAGGAACTAAATTAGATATGTAACTCCCCTTTACATCCCATAATTTCATTTTAATTCCCTTAATATCACCATAAAACTGTTCGCTTTAAAAGTATATTTTCTAGTTGATGGTTTAAAAGAGATAACATATATTAAAGATAGCTATAAAATATTCCAGCCTCAATATTTTTAAACCTTTAAACCTGGATATTATATAGAGCCCAAGAGAATAATTTTCAGTCTTGTTTCCCTGACTGGACTATAAAAGATCTATTTAACTTCTAGCTAACAGTCAGACTAGATACGGCCAAAGGTTTAAGCCTTTCCTCCTGAACTGTGCTTAACACACAGAGCCTTCTATTTTATGTTTCTTAAGTTTCTACATTTATTTAAATAAAAATGATACCAAGCCAAGTAAAACACCAGTTGGGTAAAACTGAGTTCCACCAAAAAAAAAAAAATGTCATGAGCCAGTCCCACACATACAAATGAAAGGCCTGGTAGACTCTGGGCTTTATTTTGTCTTTACATAGCTACTAATTAGGAGTGGTGGCTGTAACGCAGAACCTAAAACTATGTCCTAGAGAAACTGGAGATTTCAACTATGTTCTTCTAGGAAGAAATGAAATGTACTCAAAATACCAGATTTCAATTTCAATAAGCATAAAAACATTCTATTTTCAAAACTGACCTACTTTACAATTGTATTTGTAAATATCAGATTCCAACCTCATTCTACGTGTTTTCAGGGACGCAGAAGTTTTATGTGGATCTTTTTGACATGGGCCATCCCTTCCAAATAAATGTGCCTGTCTGTCGACCTGCCTGTCTGCTGCCCTTCCCTCCTTTCCTCCCCCCTATGTGTGTGTATGTTTATATATGTGTGTATGTGTGTGTTTGTGTACCTCTGTATGTATGTGTGAATATGAGTGCATATGTTTATAATCCTGTATGTATCAGTGTGTGTGTGTGTGTGTGTGTGTGTGTGTGTGTGTGTGTGTGTGTGTGTACTGATAACCATCATGTGGAAGACTATAATTTTTACAACTAAGGAAAAACATCACTGAGGCAGAGATGATGTGTTTGAAGAATTTGAAAGAAACACAACACTAATGACATTTACACAGAGAAAAGTAGTAATAGATCTGCAGTATCAAATTCCTCTGGCAAAAGCAAGTATCAGAAAAGATGCTATGTGATGTGTAAAATTATATGTAGTATGCATTATCATTGGCCATTGTAGAGGAATTTTACAACAAAAACATGACTGCTCTGGCTAGAGATCTTATCCAAAGAACTCCTAGGTCTGTGTGATCTGGTTATAGAACAGACAAACCTTAGGTACACATCTCTAATCCCAAATAATATAGGAAGGTTTAGTTTATAGAAAGAAGCAGACATGTTAAATGTGATGTCTAATTGAGGGTCAGATAAGGTGATCTTATTGAGAGAAAGATTTCTCACAATTAGTCAAACATAGGATGCACCCAACTTTCTTGAGAACAACACAGGAAAGAAAAGCTCTTAAAAAGAGCAGTGCAGGGGGAGTCAGTCAGTTCTGTTCAGTCAGTCGAGTTAAATACAGTGAAGTCCAGTCAATCAGTTGGGAGTCAGTGCAATGAGTGGCATACAGTTGAGTTGAGTTCATTCATGAGTTCATGTGTAGCTCAGTGCAGGACAGCATAGGCAGTTGAAGTCAGAGAGTAAGAGAGAACTAGTAGTCAGAAAAAAAAATTGCCAGTTCGAGGCTATTATAGTGAGGAGGCAGATTAAAACAGTCAGCTTGGAGAGAAGTTTGAGTAGAACGTTTGAGATGAACTAGCCACCTAGAATTCAGAAAGACCAAGAAGATGTAAGCTTATTTAGCAGTAAGTCTCCAAGACAATCACTTCTGACAAATAAAAGTCACATTTGGAGGCCATAGGAGGCATCGATACCACTAGATTCATAGGGTAGCATATAGATTTTTTCTAAGATCTTCAATAGTTCCTTTGCTAAGTATGAATACATCTCTAGTAAGTGATTTGTATGATTCCCATCTTTATCTGATATTTTTTTTCTGTTGTGTTGTCTCCTTAAGTGAAGACTCTGAGCAGATTTAAGACAACTCCAACAGTGGTCCCAGCTGCTCTCTAGTATTCAAGCTTGCTTTTTCTTAATTTCTTCACTTGCAAAAATTAGCATAAATTTCATATAGTTATTAGGAAACATAACTACAATTCTCGCATCCACACACATTCATTCACATGCATAACCATACACATATACACACCTATCGCATACTTTGCATACACAGATGAGCATGTATATATGTACATATATATATTATTTAACAGTATGTATATGCATGCGTATATATTCTCAGTCACTAATCAGTAATATTAATAATATATATATGTCTCTTTGCACATATATTTTTCTCAGTCTTATGTTTCAAAATTGAGAAAGATGTGTTAATTTAAGCTGTTATCACAAAACATAAATATCTTGTAAGGCAAAGGACACTGTGGTTAGGACAAAACGGCAACCAACAGATTGGGAAAAGATCTTTACCAATCCTATAACAGATAGAGGCCTTATATCCAAAATATACAAAGAACTCAAGAAGTTAGACCGCAGGGAAACAAATAACCCTATTAAAAAATGGGGTTCAGAGCTAAACAAAGAATTCACAGCTGAGGAATGCCGAATGGCTGAGAAACACCTAAAGAAATGTTCAACATCTTTAGTCATAAGGGAAATGCAAATCAAAACAACCCTGAGATTTCACCTCACACCAGTGAGAATGGCTAAGATCAAAAACTCAGGTGACAGCAGATGCTGGCGAGGATGTGGAGAAAGAGGAACACTCCTCCATTGTTGGTGGGATTGCAGACTGGTAAAACCATTCTGGAAATCAGTCTGGAGGTTCCTCAGAAAATTGGACATTGAACTGCCTGAGGATCCAGCCATACCTCTCTTGGGCATATACCCAAAAGATGCCTCAACATATAAAAGAGACACGTGCTCCACTATGTTCATCGCAGCCTTATTTATAATAGCCAGAAACTGGAAAGAACCCAGATGCCCTTCAACAGAGGAATGGATACAGAAAATGTGGTACATCTACACAATGGAATATTACTCAGCTATCAAAAACAACGAGTTTATGAAATTCGTAGGCAAATGGTTGGAACTGGAAAATATCATCCTGAGTGAGCTAACCCACTCACAGAAAGACATACATGGTATGCACTCATTGATAAGTGGCTATTAGCCCAAATGCTTGAATTACCCTAGATCCCTAGAACAAACGAAACTCAAGACGGATGATCAAAATGTGAATGCTTCACTCCTTCTTTAAATGAGGAAAAAGAATACCCTTGGCAGGGAAGGGAGAGGCAAAGATTAAAACAGAGACTGAAGGAACACCCATTCAGAGCCTGCCCCACAGGTGGCCCATACATATACAGCCACCCAATTAGACAAGATGGATGAAGCAAAGAAGTGCAGACCGACAGGAGCCGGATGTAGATCGCTCCTGAGAGACACAGCCAGAATACAGCAAATACAGAGGCGAATGCCAGCAGCAAACCACTGAACTGAGAATAGGTCCCCCGTTGAAGGAATCAGAGAAAGAACTGGAAGAGCTTGAAGGTGCTCGAGACCCCAAAAGTACAACAATGTCAAGCAACCAGAGCTTCCAGGGACTAAGCCACTACCTAAAGACTATACATGGACTGACCCTGGACTCTGTCCCCATAGGTAGCAATGAATATCCTAGTAAGAGCACCAGTGGAAGGGGAAGCCCTGGGTCCTGCTAAGACTGAACCCCCAGTGAACTAGACTATGCGGGGAGGGTGGCAATGGGGGGAGGTTTGGGAGGGGAACACCCATAAGGAAGGGGAGGGGGGAGGGTGATGTTTGTCCGGAAACCGGGAAAGGGAATAACACTTGAAATGTATATAAGAAATACTCAAGTTAATAAAAAAAAAAAGAAAAATTAAAAAAAAAAGAAATGCAAAAAAAAAAAAGAGTATTTCATATTCTTGCTAGATTGAATTGGCATTTTAAAAAGCCATTTTCACAGCCAGCACCTGTATTTAATGGTGTGGCTGATTATAGTAAATGTTTTGGGAAACTATTTTTGTCTTTCTCTTGTATAATTTTTCTTGCATAATTTTCTACAGTTGATTATCTGATTTGACCAAAGCTTTAGTTATATATTTTATCATATTTTATAATGAAGAATGCTATATAACCTTGAAAGCTCTTTATTTCCCCAACCTTGTAGCACTCCTTTGTATTACCAATTACATGCTGTTGTGGTCTGTTTGGAAAAAAAAAAACATAAATATCTAAGTAAGAAATACAATGGTTATAATAAAATATATCAATTTGTTAAAAAAAAAAAAAAACTGTGTGCCCAGGATACATATACATGTTTCCAAAATATCCTAAAATGTATCAATCTAAAATATCATAAATGTATGAATCCAAACATTAAAAAAAGGCACCTTATCTGGAGAGATGGTTTAGCAGTTAAGAGCATGAACTGTTCTTCCAGAGGTCCTAAATTCAATTCCCAGCAACCACATAACCATCTGTTATGGGATCCAATGCCCTCTACTGGTGCGTCTGAAGAGAGCAACAGTGTTCTCACATAAAATAAACAAATGATTTTTTAAAAAATTGCCTTATTTTTCTCATTGATTCTACTAAAGATTGGTCATTATTATTTTAATACTTCATGTGCATTACACTTTTTCAGTGAATAAATTTTATTTAAATTATAACTTTCAATGTTGAAGGCATTTCACCTTATTTCCTGTTTACTCATTTTGACATATGAAGGATGTTGTACCACTGATTTAAGACAGTCAGGGCTGGAGAGATGGTTCAGTGGTTAAGAGCACTGACTGCTCTTCCAGAGGTCCTGAGTTCAAATCCCAGCAACCACATGGTGGCTCACAACCATCTGTAATGTGATCCGGTGCCCTCTTCTGGTGTGTCTGGAGACAGCTACAGTGTACTTATATACAAAATAAATAAATAAATCTTTAAAAAAAAAAGACAGTCAGAGGAAAAAGAGTAATGAAGACAATAAACTCCCTTATTTGCTGGCCTGTGATACTATTGGACATTACTCGTTTTCCAGGAAGAGGAGCAACCAGTCCATCTATGGAAATCAGTGACTGACTCTTTAGGAAGATGGTAATTGGTCTACCTCGAGATCCAGCTCTATCACTCTTGGGCATATGTCCAAAGATGCTTCATCCTAACCTTTGTTATTTGCCTAGGATATTTGCCAGAACAAGTCTATTTCCTGTATTCATAATATCCAGAAACTGGAAACAACCTTAAAGTCTTTCAACAGATGAATGAACTTTTAGAAGTGTTGTACACTGAACAATAGACTCTTACTAAACAGTTAAAAAGAATGAGGTCACAGAATCTATGGGTAAGTTCATAGAACTTGAAGAACTCACCCTGAGTGAGGATCCTATATCCAGACAGATATGCTATGTTTTTACTTCTATATTAGCTAGAGCTAGTTCCATGATGGGAGAGGTACAGTCCATAGAACCACAGAGGTTAGCTATAGAATAAAGGGCTGGAGAGGAGGCCTAGATCTCCTTAGGAAGGGAAAATAGAAGAGATAATTAAGAAAGATAAGGATGGGCAGCTGAAGTGAGAGGATCAGGGAGGGAGCAAGAGGAAAGATGGTGACATGGGCGGGAATATAGGAAGAGACATTTAAAATCAAGGACCCTTTGAGGAAAACCCAATACAGTAGACACTTCCTCAAATATATACTTAAATGATGCATATTTCTAACAGATCACAAGGAAGTACCCAAAACAAGCAAGGCTTGAGACTTAGAACTTAATTTTTTAGCATACTAGATGAACAAAAAGCACAATCTGAAATTTTATTATTCACATAAATCAATGCCAAATGTCAGTTTACTTCACTCAGTTATGGAGAGACTTGATCAAATAAAACTTATTGTCAAGGAATTTATTCACAAAATTTTCCATAAAAATCTTTAAGTATATCTGGTATCATTTATATGTGTATGTGTGATAATCAATGTGCACAAGCTCTCAATTGCAGATTGTTTCTAAATATGAACTAAAATTACCTAAATAGCTTTGAAACTTTAATTATAGTATAGGTAGTCTTAAGTGTTTTGCTAAGGATGCTAGTTAGAATTGTCATTTTAGATTAACATGTAGTTATATACAATTTTAAACATATATAATATTACCTTTTATCTTTTCTAAAATTTAATTACACAGATACATCTGTAATTGTTAGCTTTTATAGACTACAGCCAATTCCTAATGAGAAAAAACATCAACACTTCTCTTCTATAGGACATGATGTAAAGCTAATGCAATTCCAGTGGGCCTGTAGTCTGCTCTTGGAAAAATCCAGAAAAACTGTTGTGATGTGAGTTGAAGACAGAACGTTGAAAATGATCCATATTGCACGGGGATCTGTAGAACAGTGTGTCTAGATTGCAGCTCTCAGCCACTGGCCGGCTTTGCCAGGGTTTCCATGATCGGCTCTGTCTTCACTCTTTAAAATACGAACAGGCTTCTTGGGGGTGGGATCAAATGACTGCCCCTCTCCCTTCACCTGTGAAATTTCAGAGCCTAGTTGAAAAGAACCATTGTTTCCTAGGAATGCCAGGCCCAGTCCAGGAAAGAAAGTCTTCATTTCAACAGGAATTTGGAGACTGCCTGAGAAGGCCAGTCAGTTACTTGGTGAAAACTGTGGCGATTCATTCAAGCTCTGAACAGTTATTGTCGCGACCCGTGTTCACTTACTTCCAACCCCTAAGCATTCTGACTAATCTCTTTTGTTCCCTTAGGTCATAGGAATGCGTATAAGTGCATCTGCATATACATGGTGAAGCAGAAAAAGTATATATGAAACACAACGTGTGAAGCAGCAGTGAGCTGCTAGAGCAAACAAACCCCTTTCCCTTAACGGTGAGCTCCAGCCAAGCACCGGAGACATTGCTTTCTCTGTTCCAGCTTCAACTCTATGTTCACAGCTCTTGAGGGCACTCATTGAATAAGCTCATATGTTTAACAAGAATTTGAAGTAGGTTCCCAATAAAACATATTTATGTAAGAATGCAAAACAAAGATAAAGTACATGTATTCATTCAACACTGCAGCAGAGGGGCCTTGTCCGAGACATATGAAAAAACAATTCTAATGCGAAATCAGGAATAGAAGGAAACAGAGTGCATTACATTAAGAGGAAAGGTAGGTAGCTCGCCTTCCGATTAGAGTTGACAGGGACTGCCGAGCGGTTTTCCCATCTAACTTCGTCTGCTAATATTCTCTGACATTTTCTAAAAGATAATATGAGAATTTCCCAAGCTTTATCATTTTCATAACAATATATTTAAGAATCCATAATGAACACACTGCCTATTAAAACTTCAAAGCATCACCTTAGCATTCAAGCAGAATAACACATAAAAGTAACATCAATAAACACCTACAACACCGATGAATTTGAGTGCACAGCATCTGTATGCTTATGCATAAGAACATACAGAATGTACTAATGACCCAAAGTGAACACAGCTTTCCAGAATTTGTTTTGTTTTATTTTCCTATTGTTTTTAATGTGAGTAGCCTGAACTATAAATTGACATTGATTCCTATCGACATCTGCAGAAGATTTGGAGTGAGATGTTTCAGACAGCCAACAGGTGAACCTCTCATTTCATAATAAAGCACTGTTAGTTTCTACTAAATGTCACCATGTAATTATTTTCTAAAAAAAATGCTCAAAACTCAGAAGAAAAAAAATCAAGTCAAAGCTAATAAGTTCAATAGATGTCTCTTTTTCTCTTTTTTCCTTCCTCAGATGTTTCCTGTGATTTCGGGAAAACCTAATGTTGTGCCATTGTTAGCAACGGGACTTGGGTAGGTGGTGCACAAAAGGAAGCTTGTCCTTTTGGGACCTGGTTTTGAACCAGTTTCAGAGGACAGAAAAAATACTCTTTTGTGGCTGCTAAAGTTCAGGGATAAATTCTGGCAGCTGTACCCAATTCCCTAAAGCGGAGTCCACATTACCAACATCTAATTGGCAGGCTTCGCTTGCAACTCCCACCAGGGCCAAGGTAATGAATGGATTTAGTGAAGGTGTCCTGAGTCATTCTACAGTAGCTCCTGTGAGCAGTGAGGCTCTGCCGTCTAACCTCCCCAGATGAGTCACTCAATGAAAAGAGAGAGTCTTCTGTGCTTGAAGAGCAGTGACGTGACATAGAAGTTTCATTAAATCAAACGCTCAAAAAAATTGTTTCCTTTATTTGATCTAGAAAGCAAAATATTCTTAGGAAAAGAACATTCTTAATTCTTAATTAACTTTATTCTTTATTTTCCACTCCAAACACATTCATTTTTGGCATCAACCCTCATTTAAATACGGTTGAATGGGGCTTCCTCCAGGCCTACTCTACATTATTATTTAGACAGCCAGGGAAGAAATTTGGCTGTTCCTACCTAGAAAAGCCTAAGAGTTTATTTTATTACTAAGAAGCCCTCATTGTTTACTTTTGAGAGAAAATGCGTCTATCACTTGTAGTCAATATATACCAGTAGCATTACATATTTAATGTTAATTCACCTTTACCTTGCAAATTTTTAAAAACATTTATGCCAAATTTTTATCCAAAAGTATTTTCACAAGTGCCTTGATCGTAGGTTTTCACCACTCTCCCAAATCTAACAGCCATAGTTGAACACTGCCCATTTCTTCTGTGTCAGCAACACTGCCTTGCTCAAATTAGGAGCATAAGAAGGAGGCTGAAAACAAAAATAAATCAGCATCACAACAAAAACTAATGAATCATTCCTTAGTGTTGGAGAAAGCATTCTTACTTTCTTCCAAGGGACACATAACAAATATTGTTTATTTTCTTAGCAAATGTAGTCAATATTGATTCTCTTTTCATAAATAAGGAATTGCTACATACACTCCACCAGGGACCGGCACTTGCAATGTTTCCAAGCCTTCAAATGCATAGGTTACATTCCGCTTTCTCTAAATGAATAATGACAAAGTGAGTTGTCAAGAACAAAATCCACATTGAAAAGTTAGGTGCTTTGAAGTGTCCCATCACCTTACCAGAGTTTCCGCACGGGTAGCCTAAAAGACAACTCAACGATGTTTGAATCAACTACAAACAATGGCTCCTTCACAACTCGGCCTTTAATTGATTACGGCTGTGTTTATGGAAGCAGAAGAGAATTTACAAAAATGACAGATTCCCTTCATTTTGCGAGAGTTTTACTGGCATTCTTGGCTGCGCCCTTTCTCCATTGAACAGTCCTGATTCTTTTCCCTGTCTGTACCCACCTGAATGCCACCTAACTAAATAAACATTTTAAATATATTACTTTAAATCTCTTTTTTTTACAGGAATTACCTCCTCACTGTTTTCCTCAATAGGTCAAGTTTACACTCTCTCCAGTATTGTTCTGTGGCAGTATGAGGTATGTAAATAAGGTCTGGTTTCCCTGGCTCCATGTCAGTTTCTTACGTAGTAGGCAAGATAATTAAATAGAAAATCGCTAGAAGTCAAATTAGTGGTATCTCTTCTGTCAGAGGGTCTAAGAAACTGTAGGCATGAAGTTAAGATCAATCTACTTAGCTAAGCCAGTCAAGTAGTAGTATCTGTTTCAGTATTTAATTTTCTAAACAAAATATAATTTTAAACTGTATGACATTTGTATAATGGACTAGTATTGAATAATATGATCATCTTCGTGATTTGGGATGGGTAGAAATTAAAATTTAGTTATACTGACATAATTTCAGGAGGTTTTCATATGTCTGCTAATAGTGACCCCTACAGGTCAACTAAAACAACATCACGTCCTTAGAAGAGAATTGGCCCAGATAATAGTCCTGGGTTCTGGTATTAATATTAAATTTAAAAACATGAAAGAAACTTCAATGATAAATGATGCATTATATTTATAAATATAACAAAAATCCTTGGACTCATAAGTACCGGAGGCCTCTAATTTCAATCCAAAGTACTCCTTGATAGGAACAAAAAAGTAATCCCTTTACCCGCATAGAAACAGAAATATGTGTGTGTGCTACGATTAATAATCAGCTGTCAAAAATGAAGGTGTCATAGTGTGCATTCTTTTTCTGAGAAGTGAATAAATCAAAATTTGATATAAAGGAATGAATCTATCTCCCTGGAGGATATTGATAGTACGTGTCTTTCCTTACTAAGTTCTTAAAATAATAATATAATTATTTCTAAAACTAGATTTTTTTCACCTTATTATTTTAATGTTCATTTTATTGAACTCGATAATCATGTGTTAAGATACATGAACTCATTTGGAAGGTCATTCTAAAGAGTTCTAGCTCAAATTAGCCAAACTTATTATCCAATATCTAGACTTCCTAGTTTGTAACATTTGCTTACACTTATATTTTATATAAAAGTATATTTTGTAAGACAGGGCATTCTCCTTACTGTCTGTTATCATTCCTTTTCCCACAACTTCCTCCTCACACCTTTTGTTCCCCTAGAGAGTTTTACTTTGACTTTCATTTTACATATACAGAAATGATTGTATCTGTATAAGTCTAAGATCTAAAGAAAATATATTTGGTTTTTGGGGATGAATATAATTTTTTCTTCTTTTCTTTTTGAAAATCAGGTCACATTATATAGCTCTGGTTGTCCTGGCACTGTGCAAACCAGTTATCCTGGAACTTGCTATGTAGACCAGGCTGGCCTCATACTCATAAAGATTCACCTCCTCTGCCTTCCAAGTTCTAGAATTAAAGTTGTGTGCTACTATATCCAGCTTGGCATAAGTTTAAGATGGCTAATAATTGTATCCACTCTGTTGCAAACCATAAACCTTTCTTAGTTCCTCCTTGCAGCAGAAAAAATTCATTGTACATATATACATACATGACACATAAGTTACATGTTCCTCTATTTTTGAACACCTAAGCTATTTCCATAATGTAGCTATTGTGAATACTGCTGCAATAAATATTGATACATAAGTGTCGCAAATATCTTCATTTGGTATCTTTGAGTAAATCAGTCAGACATGGTATATCTAATTCTAATATATATGGAAGAGCTACTTGTAATATTTAGAAAAGTTTCCATACTGACTTCATTGGCAGACAGTGAGTCCATATCATCAGCAGTTACAAGTCTTTCTTTTTGTCCCCTCATCAGCAGAATTTATTTTATTAATGGTATCAATCTGAATGGTGTAAATGGAGTCTTGCCATAATTTTGATTTTCATTTCTTTGATGACTAGTAAAGGCAAACATTTTTCCATATGTATAGTCACAAGTTGATTTTCATCTAGTAAGAGCTTTATGTTCATTTATTAGCTCACTTATTCATTGGGTCATTTGATTTGTTAATTTTTTCAGTGCTCTGTGTATCTAGATGTTAAGCACCTATCAGATGCACAGCCCGTTAAGATTTTCTGTGTGCTGTGCCTTCAGTGCATTAAATCTTTCCTTTGTTGTACAGAAAATTTTGAGCTCATGAGATAACATTTGCTGATTTTCAGCCAATTTTCCCAAGTGACTGGAGCACTATTCAGTGTATCTTTATTAATGGCGAGATCTTGACGTGTTTTTCTATTACTTTTTCTCTAATAGCTTTGGAGTTCTGAGCCTCATTTTAAGAGCATTATTCTTTTGAAACTGGTTGTTGTGCAGAGTGAGAGATACAGATCTAGTTTCCCTTTTCTATGTGTTCTATGTGTGTGCTTCCCAGTTTTCAAGCATCATTTGTTTAAAAAGGCTGATTTTTTCTCCATATGTGTTTTCACCTTCATTGTCAAAAATATGGTGTCTGTAGCTGTGAGGTTGATACATAAAGCTTCTATTACAATGATTGATATACTTGTTTTGGTGACAGTACAATCCTGAGTCATTACTGTGGGACCGTGTTTTTAAAATGACTTTGGAGTTGTGATAATTATTACATTGAATCTGTAGACTGATTTTTGCTTTAGAGCTGTGTGCATACTAATCCACAAGCTTGGAAATAATTTCCATCTTCTAGTGCCATCACCAGTTACTGTCTTCAGAGTATTAAAGTTTTCATTGTATAAGTCTTCCTCTCCCTTGGTTAGGTGTATACCATTTTTTTTGCTAGGTTATTGGGAATAAGATTATTTGTCTGATTACTTTCTCAGAATGTCTGTTACATTACTTAGAGACAATCTCCCAGCAAGTCCCCTGATCCTCTTTCTGCTTCCTTTTCTACAATATTCTCTGAGCTTCAAATGCTGAGTGTGTTGTAGATTTATCCCTTGGATGGGGCTCCTTTCTAGTTTTTTCTAGACAGTTTTACTCTATATGCAGCCAAAAAAAATACTAGCAATTAGTATTTCCATATTTCCTAAAATTTGTACACCATATGTGATTTAATCTAAAGAAACTCGCTTAATTTGCTGAGATATATATATATATATATATATATATATATGCAGTTTAGATGAAATGTCCTAGAAAAGTCTGCTTTTCCATTTGATCAATAGTGTCACTTAATTAAAGTGTTTATTTACTTATTCATTGTCAGGATGATCTGCCATTCAGTGAAAGTGGAGTATTACTATCATTTCTCATTGGTCTTGGGATGATCTGTGTCTTTTAACCCTGTTCTCTTTCCTTCATGAAATTGAATGTTTTTTATGTTTGGTTTTTATGGGTTTGGAATTATATTGTCCTCTTGAAGGATTAGTCATTTAATCTATGTAGAACAGCTTTCTTTATCTCTCTTGATGTTAAGTCTGCTTCATCAAGCACTGTATTCACACCTGCTTGTTTCCTACTTTGGAACTGGAGTATCTTTTTCGACTCTTTTTACCAAAATAGAATCTTTCTTTAATGGTGTGATGCATTTCTTGGAGGGAAAAAAAGTAAACTCTGATTTTTAATTTGCAAGTCTTTGTCGTTACAATAATAAAAACTAATATTATGTTACTATTTTAAGATTTGTATTAATTTCTATCGTTTAGTTTATTTTGCATAGTTTTGTTCTTTATTATTCCTCATTTGCAGAACAACTGTCTGGCATTACTTTTTCTTTTCTATGTCCCCCTGAATGTTGTTTCTTTGGTCTAAAGGATTATTTTCATAATCTCCAATAGAGCTACAAATGCAATAAAACTTTTGAATCTGATACAATCATTAAGATAGTACAAAGGTTCACTGGACAGAAATTTAAGCAGTAGGGTTCATGTGCTTATAGGAAAACTTATTAAGGAATACATTGCTTTTTTAATAGTATTTGACCAGCCACATAGAAACAATTAAAAAGAGCTATACTATTTAATGTTCTGCAAAAAACAAGGTAAGGAGTAGGAATTTGTTAAATGTCTGATTGATTTTTCTGTGATTTTTCAATTGTTTCTTTCTAGGCAAATATTTTACATTCTGGGTAATCATAATAAAGATGTGTTGACCCAATAGCAAGCATCCCTATAATGCTCATTAGCAAACACTAAGTATGGGACACGTTAACACAACTGTTTCTCATAAACTCCCAATGAGAGAAATACTATTATAATTACCTTTATCATCACTTTCCAGAAAAAAAAGCAAGGCACAGATGTCTCACAACTTCCTAGTGACAACATAGAATTTGAAACTAGAGAAATAGGTTTTAAAGTCTGTGTACCAATCACCAAACAACCTCCTCTTTAGTGTATAGGCAAAAGACAGATGGTGAATACAGAGTTATTTAAGTCAAACTCAGATTCCTTATGTAAAAGTGTGTAGCCTTGAGTTTAGTTCCTCTCAGCCTTAGTTTACAACTGTACATACTTGAATGATCTCCTATAAAGATATGTATAGTGTGGCTAGAGAAATGTCTTGGAGGTTAAGAGCATTTGCTGCTTGTAGTGGCTGGTCAACTTAACATAAGCTAGAGTCATCAGAGAGGAAGGAGTCAGAGTTAAGGAAATAACTCCAGGAGATCCATCTGTATGGCATTTAGTGGTCAATGGGGGAGGATCTAACTCATTTTCAATGGTACCGTCCCTGGGCTAGTGGTTCTGTAAGAAAGTAGAAACTTTAAGAAAGCAGGCTGGGCAAGCCAGGGGAAGCAAGCCAGTAAGCAGCACCCCACTATGACCTCTGAAGCAGTTCATACCTCTAGGTGCCCTCATAAAGAAACTGGAGAGTTTTTTTTTTTTTACTAATGAATGAAAAGTACATCTGATGCCTCTAGAAAAAAGAAGAAAACAAACACAGGAAGAGTAGACAGCACGAAATAGTCAAACTCAGGGTTAAAATCAATTAATTAGAAACAAAGAGAACAATACAAAGAATCAACAAAACCAAGAACTGTTCTTTGAGAAATCAACAAGATAGACAAACCATTAGGCAAACTAACTAAAAGCCAAAAAGACAGTATCCAAATCAACAAAATCAGAAATAAAAAGAGAGACATAACAACAGGCACTAAGGAAATTAAAAAACTATTATGTCTTATTTTAAAAGTCTGTACTCAATAAATTAGAAAATCTAGGTGAAATGGATGATTTTGCTAGACAGATTCCAGTTACCAAAGCTAAATGAAGATCAGATAAGTTAATTGAATGGCCCTATAACCCATAGGGATAAAGAAGCAGTCATTAGAAGTCTATGAACCAAAAAAGCCCTGGGGCAGATGGTTTTTGTGCAGTATTCTACCATAATTTCAAACAAGTGATAATGTCAATATTCCTGAATCTATTCCACAAAATAGAAACAGAAGGAACCTACCAAACTCATTCTATAAGACCAGTCAACCTTATACTTAAACCACACAAAAGCTCAACAACAAGAAAAAAAAAGAATTTCAAAACAATCTCCCTTCTAAACATTGGTGCAAAGAGACGTAATAAAATACTCCCAAGAGAAATGTAAAACCATCATGCACCATGATCAAGCAGGCCTCACTCCAGGTATACAGGAGTTGTTCAATATATGAAAATCCATCAATGTATTCGATCATATAAACGAACTGAAAAAAAAAAAAAAACACGTGCTCATCTCACTAGATGCAGAAAGTGTTTGACACAATCCAACACTCCTCCTTTATGATAAAAGTCTTAGAAAATGCAGAGATACCAAGGTTACCCTTAAAACAATAATGCCAATATACAGCAAGCCAATAGCCAACATAAAATTAAATGGAAAGAAACTTAAAGCATTTCCACTAAAATGGGAAAAAGACAAAACTGTCAACTCTCCGCATATCTTTTCAAATATAGTACTTGAAGTTCTAACTAGAGGAAACAGACAACTAGAGGCGATCAAGGGGTTAAAAATTGAAAAGGAAGAAGTAAAATATCAATATGATATGATAGTTTACATAAATGACCCAAAAATTCTACCAGAGAACTTCTACAGCTGATAAATAACTTCAGCAAAGTGCTGGAATAAAAAAAAATTAACTTAAAGAAATCAGTAGCCCTCCTCTAGACAAGGGATAAACAAGCTGAGAAAGAAGTTAGAAAAATGGTAACAGTCACAATAGGCAAAAGTAGTATAAAATACCTTGCTGTAACTCTAACCAAGCAAGTAAAAAACATGTATGACAAGAACATCGAGTCTCTGAAGAAAGAAAATGAGAAAGATACTAGAAAATAAAAAGACCTCCCATGGTCATGGATTGGTAGGATTAACATAATGCAAATGGCCAACTTACAAGAAGCAAATCTGCAGATTCAATGCAATCCCCATCAAAATTCCAACGCAATTCTCCACAGATAATGAAAGAACAATTCTGAACTGCATTTGGAAAACAAAAAACAAAAAACAACGGATAGCTAAAACGACACTGTATAATAAAAGAACTGCTGGAACTACCACTATCTCTAACTTCAATCTGGACTACAGAGTGTGCTGGCTATTCCTGGTTGTCAATTTGACTACTCTGAAATGAACTATAATCCAGAAATGGAGGGCACATCTCTGATATAGATCATAGGCTTCTGACCCTGATTTTGACAGGGAGATATTGAGGTATTGTGTCCATGAAAGACTTAGACAGGCAAGGTCCTACATGTCTTTAATTCCTAGAGACTATGACAAGAAGATCTCTGAGCTCAAGGCCTGCCTAAGACAAAGCAAGTTTCAGATCTAGCCATGGTAGTACACACCTTTAATCTAAGCCATACCTTCTTCTGGAGACCTACATAAGAACTTTTGAAGAAGGAAGACTTACTCTGCTTGCTTGCCCTTACTTTCCAGAACATCTGTTGGAGCCTGTTTCTTCACGATTCCAGCACGTGTAGAGGACTGGGTGAAACAACTAGCCTCATGGGACTAGATGACTAGGTTTTTGGGCTTCCTATTCACAGCTGCCCATTGTTGAATTAGTTCGACTACAGACTGCAAGTCATTTTCATAAATTCTATAATATATAGATATTCCATAAGTTCTGTGACTCTAAAGAACCATGACTAAGAGAAATAGTAATGGAAACTGCACAGTATTCATATAGATACAAATAGGTGGATCAACGGCATCTAATTGAAGACCCAGAAATAAACCCACATACCTATGGACACTTGATTTTTGACAAAGAATCTAAAACCATAGAATGTAAAAGGAAGAACATCTTCACCAAATGGTGCTGAGTGAATTGGATGACTGTATGTGAAGAATGAAAATAGAACCATAGTTATGACTCTAAACAAAACTTAACTCCAAATGGATAAAATAGCTCAATGTAAAACCAGACACACTTAATCTAATAGGACAGACAGTGTGGAATAGCTTGTTATCATTACAAGAAACAGCTTCCTGAATAGAACATCAATGTCTCAGGCACTAAGGTAAAGAATTAATAAATGAGACCTCGTGAAACTGAAAAGCTTCTGTTAGTCAAAGGACATCATCAATAGGACAAAACTGACTGCCTACAAATTGGGAAAAGATCTTCACTAACTCTACATCTGACATAGGGCTAATATCCAAAATGTATAAAGAACTAAAAAAGTTAGATACAAGTAATACATTTAGATTTAAAAAATGGGTTACAGAGGTAAATAGAGAATTCTCAACAGAGGAATCTTGAATGGCTGAGAAGCACCTAAAGAACTGTTCAACATTCTTACTCATCTAGGAAATATGATTCAAAAGTACTCTGTGTTTTCACTTTATAACCATTAGAATGGCTAAGATTTAAAGCTCAAACGACTGCACATGTTGAGGTTGTGGAACAATGGGAACATTTCTTCACTGATAGTGTGAGTGCAAACTTGTACAACAACTCTGGAAATTAATCTAGAGGATTGCAGACTGGTAAAACCATTCTGGAAATCAGTCTGGAGGATCCTCAGAGAATTGGACATTGAACTACCTGAGGACCCAGCTATACCTCTCTTGGGCATATACCCAAAAGAAGCCCCAACATATAACAGAGACACTATGTTCATAGCAGCCTTATTTATAATAGCCAGAAGCTGAAAAGAACCCAGATGCCCTTCAATGGAGGAATGGATACAGAAAATATTCTACATCTACACAATGGAATATTACTCAACTATCAAAAACAATGACTTTATGAAATTCATAGGCAAACGGATGGAACTGGAAAATATCATCCTGAGTGAGGTAACCCAATCACAGAAAAACACACATGGTATGCACTCATTGATAAGTGGCTATTAGATCAAATGCTTGAATTACCCTACATGCACACAACACATGAAACTCAAAAAGGATGACCAAAATGCGAATCCTTCACTCCTTCTTTAAAAGGGGAACAAGAATACCCTTGGCAGTGAATAGGGAGGTAAAGTTTAGAACAGAGGCAGAAGGAACACCCATTCAGAGCCTGCCTGACATGTGGCCCATACGTATACAGCCACCAAACTAGATACGATAGATGAAGCAAAGAAGTGCAGGCCGATAGGAATCGGATATAGATCTCTCCTGAGAGACACAGCTAGAATACAGCAAATACAGAGAGAGGCAAATGCCATCATCAAACCACTGAACTGAGACTGGGAACCCCGTTGAAAGAATCTTAGAAAGGACTGGAAGAGCTTGAAGGGGTTGAGACCCCATATGAAGAACAATACCAACCAACCAGAGCTTCCAGGGACTAAGCCACTACCCAAAGACTATACATGGACTGACCCTGGACTCTGACCTCATAGGTAGCAATGAATATCCTAGTAAGAGCACCAGTGGAAGGGGAAGCCCTTGATCCTGCCAAGGCTGAACCCCCAGTGAACGTGATTGTTGGGGGGATAGCGGTAATGGGGGGAGGATGGGGAGAGGAACACCCATAGAGATGGGGAGGGGGAAGAGTTAGGGGGATGTTGGCCCGGAAACCGGGAAAGGGAATAACAATCGAAATGTAAATAAGGAAGACCCAAGTTAATAAAGATGAAAAAAATCAATAATTCAATTACTTGAAAACAATGCTGAGTAATAGCTAGGTTTTTAAATTTTTTTCAGACAATTAATATTTAGATAATGAAAACATTAAACAAAATAAAAATAATTAAAAACTAGCTTATTTGCTTTACAGATCAATAATATCAATCAGCACTTTGAGTGTTTACCATAGGGCACTTTACTGACCTGTAGAAATTAACTTACTCCATACAACAACATGAGATAGTTTGATTTCTAATATTATACCATCTTTCAATAGATGGGGAGAAAGATGACAGTTGCAAGATGAAATCATCCTGGATAACACAGAACAAAACCAGATCTGTGATATGAAGCTGTGTATCTCTTTATTCCAAGGCTTGTCTTCAATAGTTATGCTAATATATCTGGTTCTGAGACATTTCTGCATGACCGACCACTGTGTTTATGATCTTGTAGCATTCTAACCCTAGAATGTGGCCCCAGAAAATATGGTGTATTTTAGCGAAGATAATACACTATATATATTCTATTAGATATGTAAAAATACAGAAATCACACTCAGTTTTCTAAATAAACAAAATATTGCAAAAGAGATTAAATGTGACAATCAGGTAGGTTTAATCAGGTAATGTTTCATGTTGAAATATAAATTTAATAGTGTCAAACAAAAGCAATTATTAAATAGCTTTCTTAATGAAAAAATAAAAATTCTTCAAAATAAAGGACTACATTAAAAAATCTACATTTTGTCAAACAAAGGCTGAGTTTAGGGAAAGGCTAAGTTTAGGTTTCTCTCCCTGGAGTTATATTTAAAATTTCAACTAATTATTTTCATGACTTATTATGTTTTTTATTTATTCAGAAAATATATTTCAATGATATTCATTCCTCTCCCCTCAACTCTTCTTATTCTATTCCCTACCCTCCAAATTCCCTGTGTCTTTCTCTGTCTCTCGCAAAAAGACGCCATAAAACAAAAAGCAAAGCAAAGCAAAACAAAACAAAACAAAACAAAAAACAAATGTCAGAACATTTGTGCTTCACTGCTTACACTATAACTAAAATTGTAGCAATAGATTCAGAATGGTATCACAATATAATTATTTTAGAAATTTGGTAATAACTTGGAAAAATTGGAAAGCTTAAAGGAGTTGTTCTATTTGGCTTACCATCTGTACTTCAAAGAACCACCAAAAAATAGAATAAAATCTAAAACATAGAACCAAATTTACAAAGAAGAAAAGATGTTCAACAAACCAAAATCCTATAATACTAGAAATAAACCAATATTAATCAAATAGATAAGTGAACTTTATACCTAAATAATACAATGTAATCATTAAATGTTTGTCTTTCCTTTAACCCTACTGAGGCATAATTAATAATAATTTATATCTCAAAGATGAATTTGTATGATGTGAAATAATCACAATCAAGTCGACTAACATATCTGTGACTCCATCCAATTATTTTCTTTGTGTGTGTGTGTGTAGTAAGAATACTTACTATTTGGAAATCTTTATACTATATAAATAATTAACAAGAAAGCAAAGCAAAATAAAGTATTTTATACACACATACGCATTTATAGACAAAGTTATTGTCAACATAACCACAAATGTCCCTACAAAGATTAGGCATAAATCAATATATAACATTACATATATGGTCCATACCATTTTAACTCTCCTAGTATTTTCCCTTTCTTTTATTTAAATTTTAATATCACACATTTCTCTCCTAGACACTCATTTTCCTAAATATGCTATAAGTATATAGCATAAACATTAACAAGAACGTATCCACTTCTCTTTCTCCAGTAATAGAAAATCACCTGTCCCTTGCCATCTGTAGTAACAGTCAATCATGCTTAGTCCTTATTGCCAACTTAACTTCATTTGGTATCACAAAACATATGGCTGGATGTGTCTGGTGTTTTCTGCAAGGTGATAATTGTCAGAAAAACTGGTAGAGCGAAACACAATTTAGAAGTCAAAAAACAGGTTTGAAAATCCAAAGGATATCTGAGAATGAACTAAGAGGAATCTCAGCTTCTTCTGCCCTTAATTAAGCCTATATGAGACCCAACTTTTCACATATTTATTCTTCAGGACAGCTGTGATTTATGATAGCAGTTTCCTTAGTTTCTTATATTTTTTATTTTATTTAACTTAGTTTTTATTGGTTTTTAATAACTTGAAAACAAAGGAATGGGATAAATGCCCATACACGTACCCCATTTTGTATGTAAAATTAGAATAAGGACACTGGGTAGCAAGACACAAATTTCAGTTGTGACTATAAGTCTTTACTTCTCTCTGTTCTGATGTTGATATGCTTTCCTTGCATGTCTAGTGAGTTTTTTAAAAGCAGAGTGAGTTGGACCAACACAATGGAAATTGAGAGACATTCCAACTTTAAGAATAGTTCAGTAATTGAAGCAGGCTAAGAGAGAAAGCTACATAAAAGAACTGCAGAACAAAGATTCTTCAAGGAGCTAATAACTATCCCCTAGATGAAGGGCATGGCAGAAGACATGGCATTAGTCCTGTGAGCTGGAGGAACAATCCGAGCCAGCTTGGCAGTATATTCTTCTTAGAGCTTCTCTCTGTTAAAGCCAGCTGAACAACTCATTTAATTTGACCTCATGAAATCCACAGCAGAGAAAATATTCAAGTAATCTAGAGCACTAGACACCTGACCTGTGGAATTATCGGATAATAAATTTGTAGTGCTTTAAGCCACTAAGTTTGGGGTAATTTGTTGTAACAGTACAGGAAACTTATATATGAAGATAGAACTTTCAGCACTTACTCCCACCCTAGAAAGCCTTCAAATGGCTATCACATGAAGATCGAATGAACCAAGCTGAGCAAAACTGCCTACCTACATAACTACTTGTTGTTTTAAGCCACAACATTCTCAGTGGTTTGTCAAGCATCAATAAATAAGTTGCTAAAATAGAATTGTAGTGGATATAATATTAACAATGTAAAATGAATGGCATTGGCTTTGGGTTTGAGGGATGAGTGGAAATTTTAAAATATAGAAAGCAAGATGGATATGGCAATGTATGTCTGAATCCCTGCACCAAAGAGAGTCAGAGGCTGGGAAACAAGTTTTAACTATATAATGAACTTTCATTAATAAAAAGAAAAGAAAGAAAGGAAGGGAGGGAGGGAGGGAAGAGAAGAAGAGGAAGAGGAGGAGGAGAGGGGAAGAGGAGGAGGGGGGAGAAGGAGGAGGGGGAGGAGGAAGAGAAAGAAACAGAAGAAAAATACCAAATACAGAAAATATCATCCTGAGTGAGCTAACCCAATCACAGAAAGACATACATGGTATGCACTCATTGATTAGTGGCTATTAGCCCAAATGCTTGAATTACCCTAGATCCCTAGAACAAACAAAACTCAAGACGGATGATCAAAATGTGAATGGTTCACTCCTTCTTTAAAAGGGGAACAAGAATACCCTTGGCAGGGAAGAAAGAGGCAAAGATTAAAACAGAGACTGAAGGAACACCCATTCAGAGTCTGCCCCACATGTGGCCCATACATATACAGCCACCCAATTAGACAAGATGGATGAAGCAAAGAAGTGTAGACCAACAGGAGCCGGATGTAGATCGTTCCTGAGAGACACAGCCAGAATACAGCAAATACAGAGGCGAATGCCAGCAGCAAACCACTGAACTGAGAATAGGACCCCCGTTGAAGGAATCAGAGAACGAACTGGAAGAGCTTGAAGGGGCTCGAGACTCCATATGTACAACAATGCCAAGCAACCAGAGCTTCCAGGGACTAAGCCACTACCTAAAGACTATACATGGACTGACCCTGGACTCTGACCTCATAGGTAGCAATGAATATCCTAGTAAGAGCACCAGTGGAAGGGGAAGCCCTGGGTCCTGCTAAGACTGAACCCCTAGTGAACTAGACTGTTGGGGGAGGGCGGCAATGGGGGGAGGGTTGGAAGGGGAACACCCATAAGGAAAGGGAGGGGGAAGGAGGATGTTTGCCCGGAAACCGGGAAAGGGAATAACACTCGAAATGTATATAAGAAGTACTCAAGTTAATAATAAAAAAAAAGAGTAAAAAAAAAAAAAAAGAAAAAAAAGAAAGCTCTTAGGAGTAATCATGTCTTTGACGCAGACAAAGATCTACAAGAAGTGAGAATTGCACTTTGTGGTGTTAAAAACAAATGTCCACAGAGAAAGGTAGAATGAAGCTTTAGCATACAAGGCTAACCCAGGGAAGAGTAGTCCAAGGAAAGCTGTCCTCAAGGCGGGTCCTAAGAAAGGTTTGTTTACTATGTGTTCATAGACTTTAAAATATAGGTATATCCCTTTGGAAATGTATGCCAAGAAAACTCACAACATTTTTATAATAAAGAAAGAAAATAGGCGGGAGGTGGGGTTGGGGAGGGGGAACATCCTTATAGAAGAAGGAGGATGGGGATGGGATAGGGGTCTTATGGATGAGAAACCGGGAAAGGGAAAAACATTTGAAATGTAAATAAAAAATATCCAATAAAGAGAGAGAGAGAGAGAGAGAGAGAGAGAGAGAGAGAGAGAGAGAGAGAGAGAGAGAAAGGAAAATTCAAAACATAAGAATCATCGATTAGGTAAGCAATGGCATAGCTGACCTATGTTACCCCACATGTGTATGATTCTAGATATGCAACCATCAAATATGACTAATGTTGCTGGCAGCAGCAAGGGGAAAGCCACACTCACACATCCTCTCTTCTACTCTAAAGAGGACCATAAAGCCTATCTGATCTTTCCCAGATGTGGTCATAAAGGTTTATCCCAGAACCATCCTCCCTATATCTAGAAGAAAAAATGTTCTTATCACTGTAGCTTAGAAGAATCTTAACAAATAGATTTTGTTAAGGACCTTCCTACCCTGTTCATCACCATTTTGTCTTTTAGTTATACTGCTACACTATTATAAAACAAACAAAAAACAAGCACAACACACACACACACACACACACAGAGAGAGAGAGAGAGAGAGAGAGAGAGAGAGAGAGCGCACACCATTTCTCTGCTTCTTTATAAGGACTCATATATGACTAATTGAGGGACTGACAGAAACAGTCCTACTTTAGTCATATACATATGAATAAATGCAAACATATAGTCATTTCATACTTGAATAATTTGTTTTCCTTTAGACTAGTCCTTTCAATATTTCCTATTATCAATACAGGTATGAAAGATTTTTGCAAATTTTACTTAGGTAAAGTTCTCTTCCCTCACAACCAGTAACCGAAAGTAATCAATGCCACAGACAATAAGCAAAATCAAGATGAATCATTCATCTGGCTTTATGTCCAAAAAATAATTTTCAATAAAAGTCATTTCTTGTGATTTAGGAGAAATCCATGGTATAGATCAATGAATAGGAGTGTTTGCTTCATAGGGGTGTAATGAGGATTAAGCAAACAAAGGCACTTGGACAAAGAACTTGATCAATGCTTAACCCCAGAGAAAATATTTAACAGTGAACACTCAAATTAGTAATAGTGTTAGAGAAAGTTCTCAACCTTGTACAATATTCATTTTTGGCTCATGATTGTCACATCAACTCTCATATCACAGTTTCCCACTGTAGTATTTTGCAATTTTTAAAACGAATCATTAATTTTATTTTTCAAGAAACAGGAAGACCTTTATTTACTTTAGTGGTACCTTATCCAAACACTTTATTCAAGATTATAGGAAAGGCTCAGATACTTTTACATAACTAAGCTTCAGTGATTTGAGTTTCTACTTCATATAAACACTACTTTGCACAAGGTGTGTGCTTGTTCCTTTATTGATTCAAATTACTATTTTGAACACTTTTCATTTTGCAGTTGTGCAAAAGGAACATTTCAAAGGTGTTTTTGGCAGGTGTTTTGGTCAGTCTCACTGAATGCAGTCATTAACACGAGGAGGCATTTTCAACAGTCACAGGCCAAACCACAGGTATATCTTAGTGGGTAAACATTCCTGCTTACGTCTCAAAAATTATTAGATTTCTGATTGGAATATTTCATTGCAAACGGGACTTTGTGTGTCAAATCCTTAATAAATGATATATAGGAGTTTGGTAATTATCACCTACATTATCTTCACAATTTTACTTTCATATGAAATAGAAATTTCTCCTAGAAAATCATTTAGTAATTACTTCATATTTAGTAATTATTTTGGTGCTGTGTCTTCTATTATTCAAGGATTTCCTGAAAAGAAAAAAAAGACATGCTTTATTTTAAAGTAACAGCTAATGTGTAAACAGGATGTAAAATAAAAAAATATGCGAAGTGGTGTGTGCTACAGAACTCTATCTTACTGAAGACAACCTTGTCTGTTCCTGCCTATTTGGATTTATTAGAATGGCTTACAGACACAGGCTGTGGTCTACCTAGTCCAACAATGGCTGTCTACCAAGAAGCATTCAAGAATCCTTAGTTGTTCAGTCCAACAATTCAGATGTCTCAGCTGGTCTTTAGTATATGTCAGAATCCCTAAGAAGTAAGCTTTAAAGTCAGTAAAGAAATAAAGTTGTTAATAGGAATTGTAGCAAGAAGGCAATGAGACAGAGTATGAGAGAGGGGAGGGGAAGGGAGGGGAGAAGAGGGGAATAACTAAAATCTAGCTCCCTAATTGTTTCTTGATAGGGTCAATACAAATGGCAGGAGCAGGATTTATTGGCCGGATAGGAAGAGAAAGGAGGACAGAGAAGAAGCTAGATTCAGACCAGGCAGTGAATTGGATAGGAAGTAGGTCTCAGGGACCGATAGTTTGTAGGCTCTGCAGACCATGGAGGCTAAGGAGAATGATGCAGGATATTCTTCGCCCAGCAGCTGTGTTATCTGCCTGGTTTTGTTCTGTTTTGTTTTTTCCTTTTTAAATTGGATATTTTTTAATTACATTTCAAATGTTATCACCTTTCCCGGTTTTCTGTTCATAATTCCTCTATCCCCTCCCCCTCCCCCTTCTTCTATAAGAGTGTTCCCCCTCCCACACACCCACCCCTTCCTACCTCCCTACCCTGACATTTCCCTACACTGGGGGTCGAGCTTTTCCAGGACCAAGGGCTTCTCCTCCCATTGGTGCCCAACGAGACCATCCTCTGCTACATGTGCAACTGGAGCCTGGCTGGTTTTAAAATGTTAAAATTGTCTAGTGTTTTCCTTCCACAGCAATAAGGGCAGCAGGAGGAGAAAGGGCATCTGGTGGGCGGCCAGTAGGTGGAACACCAGTAGTATCTCCAGGTCTACCCAGAGGGGCAGTTGTTGGGTGTCTTAGCAGAACCTGTCAGAGGAAAGGGCAGGATGGAAGTGGAGGCAGCTGCATGGAGCTCAGTCGTGCAGGGCCCCACCCGAACAAGGGGCTAGCCAAGGAGCAAGTGTGCTTTTCAAAATTATATGATATATATATTATATAATGCATATTTATGGAATAGCAATGTAGCTCAGAACTGAAATAAATTACAACTGTAATCTAGTACGCAAAATTAATGTTTCCCTGTCTATAAGATTTTTTTATTACATAAAGCATAATAGATTCATTTTGATTAGGACAATTTGCAAACACAGAACAAGTTCACTATGAATAAAAAATCAATTGTGTGAGTTATTTCATCAATTACATGAAAAACGATCTTCTTTAGCATTTCATTCAAGCTATAGCCACAATTGTGCTAATAACAAACTACCTCAAATGTCAGCAGAATAATATAACATGTATTCTTGCTTATAAAAATATGCTGGCCAAGATTGAATTTATTAGGCTGAGGTTTAAGTCCAATTACTCTGAGAATCTTTCTTAGACTAAAAAACTAATGTGATATCCACGACTTGACATGTGTGTGGGAGGACTGGAGGATTTGTATGAATTCAAGAACAAGTTTCAGTCTTATGGGCCACAAGTCATATGGTTGAGTTCTACCAACAAGAAGTGGTAAAAGAAGTAAACCGCTTTGTTAAGTTGAAGTGAAACATTATAGGGGCAATTATTAGAAGAAGAGAAAAAAACTGAAACAAATAATTTTATGCCTCAAACTTCATTTTCTATTAATATTGGTCCTTGTTTCTATATAGTCTATATCTCTAACACTTATCTATCCTTTACCATCCATCTAGCTGTCTATATATTTATTAATCTATTATATGCAGCTGCCAGTAACATTTTTAGATATTTGATGAGAAGTTCTTATGTAACTAGTTAATGTACATCCATACAAAACTGGATATTCTAAGTATAAAATTTAATCATACAATTTATCATTTAGCAAAATCATGGAAGTTGAAACCACACAGTCAGAATAAAGAACATTTAGTTGTTGTGCCCACTTTGTGAACCCCCTAAAAGACCACCAAGGAACCGATTTCGATGCAATCACACTAGGGTCTTTATTCAAGCTCCAGCCTGTGTCTACTGCCTTCATGAATGCAGCAGGATGGGAGGGGGTGACGTTTTGCAAGAAATGATGAGCAATCGAGGGGGTATTCAGTCTGGCGAGCATCTACTTGGATGACTATTATGGCATATGTTGCCCTGTAATCTGACAGGTGAGTGCTGTGAAGCAAACCCATGAACAATTACCACAAACAGTCTTAAACTACATCTGAAACTACCAGACTAATCTTGATTGGCTGTTGCTAGGAAGTAGCTAGGAAGTAACTGTGGGGTATAGACCCAGGAAAAACTATGTAGTTCTTCCTGGAACTTGGGTGCAACTTGGGTGCATCTGCATGTCAAGTTCTTGGGCCCCTTTTCTTTTAAAATGGAGGTGGGTTCCAAGACGGAGTAGGTTTGACCTCTCATAGTCATTACAATAGTTGTTGATATTCATTGAATTATTACAATTTTACATAAATTACTAAATTGCTACAGAAATTTACTCACTCGATAGCATAATTATTTACACTTTGTTTATTGAGTTCAAGCTTGAATTTTTATGATCGCAAACTAATAATAAACTACTATTATTTTGATCATAAACTAATCATAAAATATTTTCATTACTCATTAATATTGACTGTAGGTGAAGATCTTCTTTCTATTTGTGTGTTTGTGGTATATGGCTATGAGCACATATTGTATGTGGATATGCATGCCCATTCATATGCACAGAAGCCAAAGTAGAATATTGATTTCCTTCTTATTCATTTGAGGCAAAGTCTCTCTGTGGACTGGAGCACCTCAGTTTTAAGACAGCTTAGGGATCAACAAACTCCAGGGATTTTCCTCTATCTGCCCACTACCACAGCACTGACTTCCCTGGACCACAGAGTCTCCTTTGACTTGTTATCAGAGTACTATGTCTTAAATCAGGTCGTCATTCTTGCTAAGAAAGAAAGTGACTGCTCCATGCTCCTGCTATTTCTCAAGCCCTGTAAGTGAATATTTTTAACTCCAACTCTGCTTTTTAACAATTATCAGATATTTTATGCAAAAACAACCCATAATTTTTAAAAGGCAATATTGCAACATCACCACTTTACCAGAGTCTCAGTCTGGATTTCCTGTGCTCCCTGGTCTTTGTAATCTCTATCAAAAGAACTTTGAGGAGACATAGAAAGTAGAGAAAACAGGCTTAGCTTAACTGGGATAAAAGTAGAGCACACTTAGTGGATAATGGCCACAATCTGTACCAGCCTATGGCCAGAGAAACTAACCTGTTTTCTGCCCAGGTTAGTGATTAATACACCCATTGGAATTGACTCTAGTGGGAGGGGTGAATAGTAGAGCCTTATTGTAACTGCCAAGCCTTGAGCAAATAGTGACCCTTTGAGGTTTAAATCCTTATCTATTCATGATCTTCCCTAAAAGGGTCTGGCCACTCTGGGGACAGCAGTGAAACTTAGTTTGGATTCTTTTGACTCTTAACCAGAGTTCTTAGTTCTTAGTTTAACAAGCTACATATCATGAAGGAAGGTCCATCTCCAATGACCTCCAAAAACTTACATGTCTAACTAGCTACTTAATGACAACATTGGTGGTATTAATATATTAGATATTAAGAAGTTTCAAAGTGTAGCATATTATTTTGACACTTGAAAGCAAAAAAAATTATATGAAGAAAAATAAGAACCACTTCACTGACCTCATGAGTCTTCCAATCTAAGAGGTTACCTGAATGCCTATTTAGTGCTATTGTACTTGCCCATCATTCTCCACCATACATGCATTTCTATGGTTTCCTAGGGAACAAAACAATATAATGTTATTCTTTTTTTATTGGATTTTTATTTACATTTCAAATATTATCTCTTTTCATGGTTTCCCGTCCATAACCCCCATCCCATCTCTCCTTCCCCATCTATCCATCCACCCCTTTCTGCCTCCCTGCCCTGACATTCCCCTACATTGGCCCTTGACAGGACCAAGGGCTTCTCCTCCCATTGGTGCCCAACAAGGCTGTTGCAGCTGGAGTCATTGGTTTGTCCATGTGTACTCCTTGGATGGTGGTTTAGTCCCTGGGAGCTCTGGTTGGTTGGTATTGTTGTTCTTATGGGGTTGCAAACCCCTTCGGCCCCTTCAATCCTTTCTCTAACTCCTCCAGTGGGGACCCTGTTTTCAGCTCAATGGTTGGCTTTGAGCATCTTCCTCTGTATTTGTCATGCTGTGGCAGAGCTTCTCAGGAGATAGTCACATAAAGCTCCTGTCAGCATGCACTTCTTGGCATCAGCAATATTATCTGGGTTTGATGGCTGTGTGTATATGGGCTGGATCCCCAGGTGGGGCAGGCTTTGAATGGCCATTCCTTCAGTCTCTGTTTCAAACTTTGTCTAAATATTTCCTCCTAGAGATATTTTTGTTCCCCCTTCTAAGAAGGACTAAAGCATTTGCACTTTAGTCGTCCTTCTTCTTGAGCTTCCTGTTGTCTGTTGATTGTATCTTGGATATTCCGAGCTTTTGGGCTTATCATATCATGGGTGTTTTTTGTTATTGGGCTACCTCACTCTAGATAATATTTTCTAGTTCTGTACATTTGACTATGAATTTCATGAAGTCATTATTTTTAATAGCTTATTAGTAGTCCATTGTATAAATGTACCACATTTTCTGCATCCATTCCTCTGTTGAAGGACATCTGCGCTCTTTCCAGATTCTGGTTATTATATATAAGGCTGCTATGAATATAGTGGAATATGTGTCCTTGTTATATGTTGGAGCATCTTTTGGGTATATACCCAGGAGTGGTATAGCTAGATCCTCAGGTAGTATACTAGGTCCAATTTTCTAAGGAACCTCCAGATTGATTTTCAGAGTGGTTGTACTAGCTTGCAATCCCAAAAACAATGGAGGAGTGTTCCTTTTTCTCCACATCCTTGCCAGCATCTGTTGTCATCTAAGTTTTTGACCTTAGCCATTCTGACTGGTATGAGGTGGAATCTCAGAGTTGTTTTGATTTGCATTTCCCTGATACCTAAGGATGTTGAACAATTCTTTAAGTGCCTCTCAGACATTCAATATTCCTCAGTTCAGAATTCTTTGTTTAGCTCTGTACCATATTTTTAATAGGGTTATTCAATTTTCTGGAGTCTAACTTCTTGAGTTCTGTGTATATATTGGATATTAGCCCTCTATCAGATGTAGGATTGGTAAAGATCATAATGTTGTTCTTAAAGAAATAATTAAAAATATATACCACATTTAAATAAAGGATTGAAATCATCTATAACTAAAGCAATTGTCTAGGATTCTTTTGCTTGTAAGTGATAGAAAATTAAAAGGTATTTGAATGCTTCAATAATGATTCTGGCTAATACAAGAACAGAACTACTTTTTTGGTGGAGCAACATATTCTACAGGGTAAATCTTCAAGCTTTGCTTCTTTTGGAGAAACTGATGTTAGGCTCTTTTTCATGTCTTCCTGATGTGTCTTGCTACTTTCACTGTTGATTTAAGTCCTTGAAGAGAGGTTCTCTCAAGGCATTTCCACAAGGCTTGCAGTATACTTTGATTGAACCAACTCTCTTACTTAAAAGGAGACATGCTCATAATCAAGATGATGATTGCATACAGTCAGTATGAGGTTAGTGTAGAACAGTTAACCCTATAGAACCTTCTCACTTGAGAAATGGGGTAGGGAGCAAGATCCGCATACATAGCAGAAATTTTATTGTATTAGTTTTACCACCTATTTTTAGTACTAGAGAAATTTATTTGTATGTATTGTAAGCTACCAGCTTTCCAGACAATTGTGGATTTGCTATATAATTTTACTACCTAAAATAGTTATTAGCAAATATGGACTAAAATCAAATCTTCTATTAGTAGGCATACAATAAAAATTACCATGAAGTATACACAATTTTTGTATTCATATGTAGCTATTTTCTGAATAAAACTAGAATAAAAAATATCTAAGAAAGTCTGCTCCCTAAAGTAGTTAAATAAAAGGTATATAACTAGAAACATTAATAATATTTAAACTCACATTGCCATTTTTAGGAAGTAGAGAAAACATTTTCATAGGTGTGCTGGCTAGTTTTATATCAATTTGAAACAATCTAGAGTCATTGGAGAGAAGGAAGCTCAATTGAAAAAATGCCTCCATAAGATCAAGCAAGCCTGCTGGGCATTTTCTTCTTTATTAATTGTTGTAAGAGGGCCCAGCCCATTGTAGATGGGGCCCTCCTGTACTGGTGGTCCTTTCTGCTTTAACAAAGCAAGTTGAGGAAGCCATATAGAGCAAGCCAGTGAATGGCACTCCTCTATGGCATCTATATCAGCTCCTGCCTTTAGGTGTCTGCCCTTTATAACTTCATTCCTGCCCTCATTGCTTTTGATGATGAACCATTATATGAAAGTATGAGGGAATTAAACCTTTTCTTCCTCTAGTTGTTTAAGGTCATACTGTTTCATCACAACCAAGTAGTATTAATATTTAATCCCAATTCAGATTTTCTACCTGCCTTTGGCCATTTGGTTCCTGGATAAAGGAAGCACACCATCTTTATATTTACCATAGGCTTTAATCAGTACTAGGGCTGGGCATATATCTACCCTCTATGCTATTAGAATCTATTTCTGATCTATAACCTCAAGTTACTTCATTTGGGCTGCTCTTAACTCCAGTTGGCCAGCCTTCAGGTCCATGATTTCTTGACTTCTAATCCATGGTGTTTTCTTCCTCCCCTTTCACCTTCTCCTCCTCTTCATCCTGGTCTCCTCTGACTCCATGCCTGAAACACCAAGCACTGTCTATCTCAATTCTGCCTGACTATAGGCTATAGGAATCTTTATTTACCAATCAGAAATAACCTGGGGACAAGGTTGCATAGTGTCATTTGGGTGTACATGTGGACTCTTTGTTCTCTGGGGCAACCACATTTTTGAGGCCCACACTTAGCATTTCAACACATAGCAAAAATAAACAACAAACAAACAAACAAACAAACATTCAACACAGCCATAGTAACCTAGCTAATTCAATAGGACTTTGGTTATGAATAAGTATCTCAACGACTAACTTAGAATGAATGTTCTAAGATGAGAACTTGCCCATTTTGTATATTATACATAGTTTCTTTGCTTGTTGTTTATCTTTCAAAAGCATTAGCTCACTCAAATTTAGATTAACACAGATCTTTGAAACTTATTTACATTCTGGAGCTGTGGTATTTGTCTGTCTATTTTAGTTACTGAACTTTATTAATTCAAGACAAGGTAACACAAAGAGGTGGGTGAGAAAACTAAACCTGAAATTAAGAGGGTAGAGGAAGGGGTTGGGGATTTAGCTCAGCGGTAGAGCGCTTGCCTAGCAAGCACAAGGCCCTGGATTCGGTCCTCAGCTCCGAAAAAAAGAAAAAAAGAAAAAAAAAGAAAAAGAAAAAAAAAGAGGATAGAGGAAACTCAAGGCAATTCTGTAAACGTAACTTACCTGATGTAACTGTCAACTCAGAGGCTTACTGCTGAATAAGGTCACATGTTCTAGTTCTTTCTGAACCCCGGTGGGCTGGATCAACTCAGCTGTTCTGGTTCAAACTCCTCTCCAAGTTGGCTGATTCAATATGGTTCTCTCTGCTTCTCATGAAATGCTCTGCTTGGCTTCAAACTGAGTCTAGCAATTCATTCTAATCTTCTTATTCCTTCTTATTCTCTGGATTTAACTGCCTCTGCTGATCTTTGCTGCTCTTAAATAGCTTCTGTTTCCTATGTTCTTCTCATGAGAGTTGAGCATATTCTATCTCTGACTCATTCTGTCAAATCTTTCTCTGATTCATCATGTTGTGTGCCCTTCAATTGGATGTCACTTTTACACATGGATGTTTCCTTCTACAAACTAATTTTACCTTAAAGTTATATACTAAGAGAATTTTTGTATTCTAGCCAGATGATTAATGGTGTGTGATGTGTCCTCATTCCAAGGGAATCCCACAGACCTACCTAGGTCTTTGGATGTGAATCCTTGCCATGTTGCTAGATTAAAATTCTTCTGCACAAATGAGATAAGTAGATTCCTTAAGTCTAATTTCCTCACTCAAATTCATTTCTAACTTGAGTATCATTTTCTAAGTTGAGTAAATTACTAATAAATAATGTTCTCTATTCCTGATGGGTAATTCTGCTGTATAGTTTCTAATGAATGTTTCTTGCATATTAGGAGTGCTATATATCAAGAATATCAAGGTATTTTCAAAAGGAGTCATCTTGGAAGAAGATGCAAGATAAAAATAACTATTAGAATTAAGACATGAGAATTTAGGAAATGAAATTTCTACAAGGACATTATAAAAGATGATATGACCTCTGTTACAAGAAGTTGAACACTAATAAGTAAGAGACCCATGCACTGAAGATAATTAAGGGTTAAGTTATAAAATCAGGAAGTACCTCTGTCTGGTTTTGAATTCCAACTATTTTTAAATCTATTGATATGTTCTATATTAAGTACAACATATAATTCTTGTCACATGATTTGATATGGAGTAGCAAGGTCCACATCTTTATTGTGATTACTGTTGCCAAATCTACCTAAAATTGGCACAGATAAGAATGTGACAAAAGAATAAGTACATTGAGATACTTGACAACTGGTGACTCATAAAAATTTGTAAAAAATATAAACATTTATGGGTTACACAGGACCACATGAAATAAATTTAAATTTTGTGAATAAAATTTTAAAGTTGGACATGGAAGTAGCTATTTGTACACTCAGCACTGCACAGCTTACAGAGAAGTATTATGAATATATATATATATGAACCTTGTCTCAAAAAAATCTAAAGAAAAAACTTTTTTAATCATACAGTGTAAAATGCAAAATAATTTTCATGAGATACAGTAACCTAGAGAAGACATAATTATATAAAGTCACTGGGGATTCAGATAAATGGTTTCTAGTGTTGAAATCCTATAAAACAGTAGTTTCATTAATATATTTGTCAATCAACACATAAAATGAAAATTATGTATTTTAATGGAGTATCATGTGTTTATATATTATATAATGTAAAATTAGTTTAAGTGTATTTCTATTTATTATTTCTTTTCTTATGATTAAGCATTTGAAATTCTTTCTTCTGCCTCTTTTGAAGTATGTAATACATTCCTGTTATACTGTACCTATAAAATGGTACATTAGAATTTCTTACTTTTTGTAACTGGAAGCTGATGAACCTCTCTTTGTGCTCCTGTCAATTTTTTCCAGACTCTGATACACATCATTCTTCTTTCAGTTTCAATGGAAACCTCTTGTAGATTTGTACAAACATGTAAGATTGCTTGGTATTGTGTTCCAAGACTGAAATATTCCATTCTGTAGGGCAGCTCTTTCAGCAGGAACAAAAATGGCTCAGGAAGTCCCTGAAACTGACCATATCCACTAGACTCCTCCCTCCCAGATTAAACAAGTCAAGCTGCATATACTCTCAGACAAAACAAACTGCAAAGCAGACCTTGGGACTAGAACTGCAAGAAGCAAAAACAAGCCAAGGTTCATAAGAGAGGTTTAGATTAGAGTAACTTAAAGAAGGACACTCTCCATCATGTGGAATTGCTTGCAGGCTTGAAGTGTGCTCTAGGTTCCCCGCTTTCATGAGGTGTCACTCTTGCTGGGGTGGGACTTAATGATGTAGTTGTCTTTGAGTATTTTCTGTACCTGTAAATAACCCCTCACCAATTATTCCTATGAGTAATCCCAATTAAAAACTTATTAGTGTCTCAAATTATTCTCTGGTGCTATCTGGTGGTCTGTCATGGGCTCCCTATCTAGAATGAATAAGAAGTCCCTATAGTAATGCCATCTTGTCTCTACTTACTCTTTGTCTGCCCAGACTCTTTCTAGCCTTTCATTTCCTCACTGGCCACATTTGCCTTAATGCTTTTTGGACTGTTTGTGATGCTGACTATGGTCCAGATGTAGTCTCCAGAATAATTGATGTTTGTGCAAACTAAGCTCCAAAATTAAAATAACTAAGAGAAAGTTTAATTGTCTTGCGGTGACTGAAAAAATGTCACTAAGCTCTGAAAAAAAAATCGGATGTTCCATTGATTCTTCCCACCAAACACTGATGTGATTGTAGTTTTGTCTTTAAAAAATGTTATGGCCCCTGGGATTTAATGACCAAGAGACTTAGAGACATGAGCCTCTATGGTAGATAATAAAAGAATGTATATACTTTTAATTGACTTAATAAATGTGACTGTCAATAACTGAGTTGCATAGATCATGTCAAGTGGATGTGTGTATTGTGTCCCCTCAAGAAAAGTTTTAAGCAACATAAGGTACTTGTCATTCTGTGGCTGGCTTGATTCTAAGGATTTCTTATTTCACTGATGTTTTTGCAAGCAACAGAGTATCATTCACTTTATGGCTTAATCATATTCCATAGAGTATTTGTAGCACATTCTCTAGAACTTTTCATCAATGATAGATACTTGCTTCCAGTTTTAGCCATTGCAGATATGAGGGTGCAGCAAACACGAGGGTGCAGATATTCTCTTAATATATCTATTTCCTTTCCTGTGATTAGATACCTTATGGTAGAATTGTTGTATCATTGGTTGTTCTTTTAACTATTTGAAAAACTCTTCATAAAAATTTTCAAAAGGAATCTTAAGTTGAACTTAATGTATGGTTCTATAGTAAAATTTTTTTCCTTAATTTAATTCACAATTACTTAAGAATATACCATTGCACTGCATGTTATATAAATATACTGTAGCCTGTTCATATTTATCAAGTATATTTGAAAGGAATTAGAATAATGGATAGGAATATATTTAGCTTAAGCTTCTAAAATTAGTGGATTGAAATACTGTACATTATTATAACTATTTTGTACAAATTTTAGAATAATCCATTTATTTATTTTTGCTGGCAGGGCTCTAATCCTTTAACTTTTCCCCAAAATTTATTCTTTTTGTATTAATTTTTATTTTCCATACACTAAATTTACTCATGAAAACAGTCCAAAATGTAGAATTTTTCCTTTTCAACAAAGTATGATAAAATATAAAAACCCCAAAAGCAGAATATTTGATATTTACAATTCAAAATCAAATTAGCAGAATATTAACTATTTATAAAACTATATCTTTTAAAAATGTAAAGTTACATGCAGTTTTGTAGAACTGACAAAATAATGACTCAAAAATGAGAGACTCCTCCTTCATTCCTAAAAAGAAAATGTGCCCAATAGATTCTATGAAGGTGTCTATCTTGGTACCAACAACTCCTTTGTGTGTGCATGAGAACTGACCTGTGCTGAAGGCTGGGCCACTGCCCCCTTGTGGCAGAGCAGTGACCTGGCCCTGGCCCTGCCAGTATAGTACATGGTTTTCTGAAATATTGCCAAGTGTTGACTACAGGGGTCTATATTTTCAGTGAAACCCTGGGACAGGTCTTAAACTAATTACATAATATCACAGAAATTATATGTATTAGTGGAGCATTTTGTTGTTTTAGTATGAATGCATAGTGTGGTTCTTAAATCAGGTTAACCATATCTAGCATATCTTTTTGTTGAAAACTGGCAAGGCACTGTTCTGTGACCTTTTCATGGGGAGACAAAGTCTGACTGGAATTTGGCCAGCTTGAATAGGGCAAACATGACTCTAGCAGGCTTTGCCCTTCTCTTACATTCCCTCTGCCATACTAAAAACCACTAGGTTATATTCCTAAAGCTAGTCACCAAGGTCTAGCTCCTTTCATTTTTAATTTATTATTTAATCAGTTTTTTTACAGTCCAGACTTTATCCCCCTCTCATTCCGCCCTCTGACCTTTCCACATCCCATACCTCCTATCCTCCCTTCACCCCCTCCCTATTTCCAAGAGGATGCTTCCCACCATCCCATCTTCACAAGGATGTCCCTACCCTCAACCCCACCAGACCTCCCTACTCCGTAGAACCTCCAGTCTCTCGAGGATTAGGTGCATCTTCTCTGACTGAACACAGATCCAGGAGTCCTCGCTCTATGTATGTGTTGGGGGCCTCATATCAGCTGGTGTATGCTGCCTGTTCGGTGGTCCAGTGTCTGAGAGATCTTGGGGGTCCAGGTTAGCTGAGACTGCTGGTCTTCCTATAGGGTCACCCTCTTCTTCAGCTTCTTCCAGTCTTTCCCTAACTCAACTAGAAGGGTCATTAACTTCTGTTCTTTGGTTGGATGCACATATCAACATCTGACTCTTTCTGCTGCTTGTTGAGTTTTCAGTTGGCAGTCATAATTGGCCCCTGTTTGTAAGTACACCAAAGCATCACTAATAGTGTCAGGCCTTGGGGCCTCTCCTTGAGCTGGATCCCAATTTGGGCCTGTTGCTGGACCTTCTTTTCCTCAGGCTCTTCTCCATTTTTGTCCCTGTAATTCTTTCAGACAGGAACAATTCTGGGACAGAGTTTTTGATTGTAGGGTGGCAGCCCCATACTTCTACTTGATAACCTGTCTTTCTACTAGAGGTGGATTGACCAAGCCAGCTCAGTCAACTGGATCTCAAGGGAGGAAGTGAATTTTGAAAAGAAAAAACAATTAGACAACTATAGCATGACTCCAGCCAGCACTGAGGCTGAAGTAGACTTATTTCTTCCAAATCTGCTTTTATACCATTTTTAAATACATACAAGTAATAAGATCAGTTCTAGGTCAAGGAATCAGCAAGGCACAAAATCTGTTTGTAGGGGCTTATCAGGATGACCAAGACAAAAGGAATGTCACATATTCCTCAGCTGAGCCTGCCCAGAGCTTTGCATTAGCTCAAATGTAAATATCCTTAATCGAGCCTATTTCCTGAGTCTTGGTCCAAAGTCAAATTCCTGCCTGAGCCTGCTTCCCTGTCCTAGCCCAATACCAAATTCATACAAGGTGGCCCCAAATGATCTCCACAGTGGAGTCTACAAGTTCTCTCACCCCACTGTAGGGTATTTCATTTAAGGTCCCTCCCTTTGAGTTCTGAGAGTCTCTCACTTCCCAGGTCTCTGGTCCATTCTAGAGAGTGGTAACCCCCCCACCATGTCTGCCTGTTTCCTTTCTTTCTGCTGGTCCTTAGGGCTTCTGTCCTGTCCCCTAAATCCCACCCAATACTTAATCATTTTCCCCTCTTCCCCTTCCTGTCCCCTTTTCCATCCAGGTCCCTCCCTCCTGTGATTGCTTTCTTTTCCCTCCCAAGTGGTATTTGGGCCCTTTGACTTGTTAACTTTGAATTCTCTGGATTGTATACTGGGTATTCTGTACTTTGTTTGGCTTATATCCACTTATTAGTGAGTACATAGCATGCATGTCCTTTGGGGGTCTGAGTTACTTCACTCAGGATGATATTTTGTATTCTATCCATCTGCCTGGAAAACTCATGATGTCCTCAGGACCTCATGAAACTGGAAAGGTTCTGTAAGGCAGAGAACATAGCCAATAAGACAAATTGACAACTTTCAGATTGGAAAAAATATCTCCACTAAACCTGTAAGGCCGGAAGTGAGTCTTAACTACCAGGAGACCCCTCAAGTAAGACTCGAGAACGGAATTTAATGCAAATGCAAGAGGTTTATTTTCCAGTGTGTTGGGTTCAACTTTCAATCAGAAATGAAAGATCCCCAAAGAAAGACCCTTTCTAAAGTTGCGGGAAATCGCGGACCCCAGACACAGAGAGACCATTTTGGATGTAATAAGCAAAGGCGAGGTTTATTACGGAGATCTATTACGGGGATCTCCGGGTCGACACGTATCCTGCGCAGGAGACAGAGGTGTCGACCCCGAAGCTCAAAAGTCAGGGGTTTATATAGGGAAGGCTAGGGGGTTTGGCGCGGTTACACACAATTGGCTAATTTCTGGTGCGGCTATAAGTGATTGGCTCATTTAAACATGGCAGTGAGATTACAGCACAGCAGGAGAGTACGTATTGACTGGAGCATACAGGATCTTAGGTGCTAGGGGCGTATCAGGGTTTGAAGGACATCTGGTTAAGATGTGACTCTGATAAGCTGGGGGAGGTGCTTTTCTGCCAGATGGTTTGGGTCAGTGCTGATAATTCGGGCTGGTTCCTGCATTCCTTTTCTTTATCTTTATGGTCTGTTAGTCCTAGCGGCAGGGTGGGGCTGCCTGGACTTGCTTTTCACAATGTTTAGGCCTGAGTCTGTGAATTTTGAAACTTACTCTTTTAACTTCATATTTTTAAACCTTAAATCTGTATAATTTTCCTTTCAGTACCTCTTGGTGAGTGACTACAAGGTGACTCCAAATGGCTATAACACGAAGTTTTTATACTTTTTAGGGGTACAGGTTACATCAGCAAGGTTACAGTTCAAACTTATTGTTTAAGCATATTGACCTTTGAATCTATTAGCTAGCAAGCATTCATTCCAACTCTATCTGGGACCAGAGGGTCAGGTGACTATCAGTCAGTACATTCTGTGGGTTTTCAAGAATGTCCCTGCTCCTCCTGAGAACTGTGGGTGGAGAATGGAACTTGGCCTAGCCTTGACCCAAGGCAGGCAGGTACTTGGCCTAATCTTGACCTGCAGCAGTGGGTGTAAAGCTGGTAAAAGCCTTTAGGGTCCTTTACAGGAACTCCATAACTTACCTACTTTCTACCAGGCCAAGCCTCTTAATAGCTATTATGCTTCAGTAAGAACTAGGGTCCTTCAACCCCACATCTGATAGAGATCTAACATCCAAAATATATAAAGAGCTCAAGAAGCTAACGACCAAGAAACTAAACAACCCAATCAAAAAATGGGGTATAGAAGTAAGCAGAGAATTCACAATAGAGGAATCTTGAATGGCTGAGAAGCAATCAAACAAATGTTCAAAGTCTTTAGTGATCAGGGAAATGCAAATCAAAATGAGCCTGAGATTTCACCTTCCACCAATCAAAATGGCTAAGATCAAAACCTCAGATGACAGCACATGCTGGAAAGGATGTGGAGAAAGAGGAACAAACACTCTTCCACTTCAGGTGGAATTGCAAACTGGTAAAATCACTCTGGAAATCAATCTGGAGGTTCCTCAGAAAATTGGAAAATGATCTACCTGAAGATCCAGCTATACTACTCTTGGGTATATACCCCAAAGATGGCCCACTATGCCATGGGAGGACGTGTTGTGGTAAAATTAAAATATGATTTCTTTTATCTCACACTTGATCCAGCACCATAGTGTCACATCTGTAAGATATTTTCATCTCAGTCAGCAAAGTGTCTCACCTTCTTTTCTCCATCCCATTCACACTGCTGATGGATAATCACTGAGCCTGGCAACAATCTTTCTACTCATCTAGTTTTCAAGGCAGGTTGTCACCATGCCAGACATACACATCCCAATTCTGTGGCAGCCCAGTGTCTCCAGCCACCATACACTCTCTTGAATTCAATTAAATAGCCACATGAAAGAACACACAACACAATAACCTCTGATCCAATTGATAAAATATAATTGCCCACTTAAGCAAGATATAGTTTGCTTATCTAGACATACAAAGCCCTGTACACACCCATCCCTTAAGAATATTCGTAACAAATTATAAATGTGCGGAGAGGAATCTTAACATCTGCCTCCATGATTTCTCGGCTGCTCCACCAGTCTCCTCCCCTCTCTAAAACTTTTCTCCTGCCCATCCTTCCTTCTCATCCAATGACAGGTCTTGTTCTATCTTGTACCTGCCTTCACCTGCATAATGACATCGTCCTACAGGCATGTGTTCCACTCTGTTCATAGCAGTCTTATTTGTGATAGCCAGAAGCTAAAAACAACCCAGATGTCCCACAATAGAAAAATGAATACCAAAAAATGGAATGTTACTCAGCTATTAAGAACAAGGTGCATCTCCTTATTTGACCTCTTCCTCATCCTAAGGCTGAGTAGCAAGGTCCAGCTACCAAAGTACTGAATTAAAAACTGCCTTTGGCTCATGTAATTAACATGCCTAAATTAAAAACAAACATGCCATCCTAACATGGTGTTTCCCTTTTTTAACTTTATAAACTGTCATTTTCCTATGTGCCATATCTGTTCCTCTATACATACACAAAAGCAGTTTTGTCCCTCCAGAACAAATACTCCTGCCCCCTATCTCTTGTTCATCCCCTACTTCTCCCTTATCTCCTGTCTTTATCTCTTATTCTCTGCTCTCTGTCCCTCTGGGGAAAATAAATCCTCTTTGTGCAGAGAATTTGTTCTTGGGGGGTCCTGAATTGATACCACTATCTTACAAGGTCTTTATCTCCAAAGAGAAAACCACTAAATGATTTAAAAAAAATAGCCAGGCTGTATGATGCACATCTTACTTTTTTTTTTTTTTTTTTTTACTTTTTTTTCCCTTTTTTTTTTTTTTCCTTTTTTTTTTCCGGAGCTGGGGACCGAACCCAGGGCCTTGCGCTTGCTAGGCAAGTGCTCTACCACTGAGCTAAATCCCCAACCCCATGATGCACATCTTAAATCCCAGCATTCAAGAGGCAGAAATCTGAGTTTGAGTCCAGCCTGGTCTACAGAGCAAGTTCCAGGACAGCCAGAGTTATACAGAGAAAACCTATCTCAAACACCCACCCCAACACACACACACACACACACACACACACACACACACACACACGAAAGATCCTACTGGAGAAAGCCAATCCCTGAGAGGAGACTACTAATGGCAGTCTACTATGATTGCAGACAGGAGCTTAGCAAAACTGTCTCCCAGTAGCTGATGGAAGCATACACAGACCGAAAGCTAATCAGGCAGGGCTCCAGAGTCTTGTGGAAGACTTGAGGATAGGGCTGAGCTAGCTGGAGGGATCAAGTACACTACAAGAAGACCTACAGAGGCAAATGACCTGGGCCGATGGGGCTCACTTAGACTGAACCACCAACCAGAGCCATGCAAGGACTGGACCTAGGCCCCATACATATTTGCAGCAGACATGCAACTTAGTTTTCACATTGTCATGTAACAAATGGAGAGGAGGCTGTCTCTGACTGCTTTTTGCCATTGAATCTCCTTTCCCTCGCTGGACTCCCTGGTGGGTGAGGATGTGCTTAATACTGCTGCAACTCGATGTACCAGAGCATTGTGGTACCTACGAAAGGCTTTCCTTCTCCAAGAAGGGAAGGGAATAGTGGGGGGAAGGATTTGTGAGGGTGGGACTAGGAAGAGAGGAGGACCAGGGTGCTGCCACTGGCATATAAAGTGAATAAATAAATACATAAATAAATAAATAAATAAATAAATAAATAAATAAATAAATGGCAAAGAAAGATAAGGAAAGGAAAGGGAAAAACAAAAAGGAAGAAGAAAAGAAAGGAAGGAAGAAAGAAAGGAAGGAAGGAAGGAAGGAAGGAAGGAAGGAAGGAAGAAAGAAAGAATTCCACTTAAGTCTTGGTGAACCAGTGAATTGAATTAATGTTACTTATAGGAGGATGGACAACTTCAGTGGCTATGCCATTTAAGAAGAAATGACTCTTTCTCCCAGCAACTGTTAATTGTCTATACATGCTCATGGAGGATGTTCAATAAATATTGCTTAAAGTTCAAAAACAATATGAATGTTAATATTCAAGTTTTACAAATATATCTAAACAATATAGGTAACAGGGAAGAAGGGATTATACTACATTGATATTGATTACTGTCAGTATTAATAAAGTTTTATATTTATTTCTTTCAATTTGTTGGGAAATATAGCTTCAACAATGGGTATCAATTGCCTTCAGGAGAATAATAAAGAATATTTTCAAACAGTAATTATTTTTAAACCTTAAGTTTTTGGATGACTTAGTATCGGATATTTGCAGGATAGAACTGAAGCTGGAAAATGTATTTGGATGATTTCTTCTCACTATTATAGCTCATCTCACAAAGCCTCAAATTGGATATAAGACAACTTTGTGATTCCAGGCAATATGAAAGGCAACATAAAAATCAGATGTGACACAGTAATAGAGAGGAAGTAGACGTGAATGGAACATTTCAAATTCATACTCTAAGCTTTCCCAAGAAGTCCTTGCCAATGAGAGTTTTCTTCTGATCTATTCTTTCAACTTGAGAAAGTTTGTCCCTATGCTTGAATTCTTCATCAACATTGGTAATGTCAACATTCTAGCTATTTCTAGGAAAACTTGAAGAAAAATTATCAATAGAAATAATGAAAATTTTACATCCCTGAATTTCAAAATTATATATAGAATCAAGCAATAACTATACTTTTGTCTAAGGAGAGACATTGTAATTTCAATGTTTCTCCTACCCACTAATTAAGATGATGCAACTTTAAGTCACAAGGTGATGTCATTAAAAAGCCTGTGCAGTAGTAACTGAAACAAAAGTTTACTAATGCCCAGGTCCCACAAACCTTCTCTGATTTCTGCCCCATAGTGAGAAAACACCATGTATACAACAGTAGAAAGTGCTTTACACAGCACTCGGGATGACTAGTGCCTTGATATGATGTCTTTTGTCAAACTCAAGGACTGGGAAAATTAAATGCCTCTTGTTTATAAGATACTTAGCACATGATATTTTTCTACAAAATCAAGAATTGACTAAGACAGAAGGAAACAATTTATAGCTCATAATATGCCATATCTAGTCATAAAAAGTATGTGTAAAGTTAGTTTTGTAAGTCCATATGATTCAAAAGATAATTCAAAAGATAAATGTGAATATAATAATTCTAAATATTACTGTGATTAAAGCTATTACCTCTGTTTTACAGTATTATTGTCTATTTTATATGTCCACAATTATAATGCAATTGATAATTTAATTTGGCAAACTATATCCAATTCTCTGTAATTAATATATAAATTGATTTTAATTATACATATGAGATTAGACACGAACCATAACGTAATGTATTTTATGTGCCAGTCAAAACAAAATGTACTTTTGGACAACTAATAAAGATTCTTAGTTTAACAAGATCCAGAAATTTTAAATGTTCTTTCAAAATATTTTTGTTTTATAATAGGTACATTATAGATGCAAGAAGAGGTTAAAGAAGATGATAAAAATATGCAAAAGGCAGACCCTGTGAGAGAGAGACCCAACCGCCTGGTCAGGTGGGCACTCCTGAGGCTGCAGAGCGGAAGAGACCACCAACACTGCTCACCCCTGCCCACATCCCTGGCCCGAGAGGAAACTGTATAAGGCCTCTGAGCTCCCGGGGGGAGGGCCCAGGAGCGGCAGGACCCCTGCCTGAGACAGCGCCAGAACCTGAAGGAAACAGACCCTATAAACAGTTCTCTGCACCCAAATCCCGTGGGAGGGAGAGCTAAACCTTCAGAGAGGCAGACAAGCTTGGGAAACCAGAAGAGACTGCTCTCTGCACACACATCTCGGACACCAGAGGAAAAAGCCAAAGACCACCTGGAACCCTGGTGCACTGAAGCTCCCGGAAGGGGCGGCACAGGTCTTCCTGGTTGCTGCCGCCGCAGAGAGCCCGTGGGCAGCACCCCACGAGCGAACCTGAGCCTCGGGACCACAGGTAAGACCAAATTTTCTGCTGCAAGAAGCTGCCTGGTGAACTCACGACACAGGCCCACAGGAACAGCTAAAGACCTGTAGAGAGGAAAAACTACACGCCCGAAAGCAGAACACTCTTTCCCCATAACTGCCTGAAAGAGAGGAAAACAGGTCTACAGCACTCCTGACACACAGGCTTATAGGACAGTCTAGCCACTGTCAGAAATAGCAGAACAAAGTAACACTAGAGATAATATGATGGCGAGAGGCAAGCGCAGGAACCCAAGCAACAGAAACCAAGACTACTTGGCATCATCGGAGCCCAATTCTCCCACCAAAACAAACATGGAATATCCAAACACACCAGAAAAGCAAGATCTAGTTTCAAAATCATATTTGATCATGATGCTGGAGGACTTCAAGAAAGACGTGAAGAACTCCCTTAGGGAAACACAGGAAAACATTAATAAACAAGAAGAAGCCTACAGAGAGGAATCGCAAAAATCCCTGAAAGAATTCCAGGAAAACACAATCAAACAGTTGAAGGAATTAAAAATGGAAATAGAAGCAATCAAGAAAGAACACATGGAAACAACCCTGGATATAGAAAACCAAAAGAAGAGACAAGGAGCTGTAGATACAAGTTTCACCAACAGAATACAAGAGATGGAAGAGAGAATCTCAGGAGCAGAAGATTCCATAGAAATTATTGACTCAACTGTCAAAGATAATGTAAAGCGGAAAAAGCTACTGGTCCAAAACATACAGGAAATCCAGGACTCAATGAGAAGATCAAACCTAAGGATAATAGGTATAGAAGAAAGTGAAGACTCCCAGCTCAAAGGACCAGTAAATATCTTCAACAAAATCATAGAAGAAAACTTCCCTAATCTAAAAAAAGAGATACCCATAGGCATACAAGAAGCCTACAGAACTCCAAATAGATTGGACCAGAAAAGAAACACCTCCCGTCACATAATTGTCAAAACACCAAACGCACAAAATAAAGAAAGAATATTAAAAGCAGTAAGGGAAAAAGGTCAAGTAACATATAAAGGCAGACCTATCAGAATCACACCAGACTTCTCGCCAGAAACTATGAAGGCCAGAAGATTCTGGACTGATGTCATACAGACCCTAAGAGAACACAAATGCCAGCCCAGGTTACTGTATCCTGCAAAACTCTCAATTAACATAGATGGAGAAACCAAGATATTCCATGATAAAACCAAATTTACACAATATCTTTCTACAAATCCAGCACTACAAAGGATAATAAATGGTAAAGCCCAACATAAGGAGGCAAGCTATACCCTAGAAGAAGCAAGAAACTAATCATCTTGGCAACAAAACAAAGAGAATGAAAGCACACAAACATAACCTCACATCCAAATATGAATATAACATATTCATAACAATAATCACTATTCCTTAATATCTCTCAACATCAATGGCCTCAACTCCCCAATAAAAAGACATAGATTAACAAACTGGATACGCAACGAGGACCCTGCATTCTGCTGCCTACAGGAAACACACCTCAGAGACAAAGACAGACATTACCTCAGAGTGAAAGGCTGGAAAACAATTTTCCAAGCAAAGGGTCAAAAGAAGCAAGCTGGAGTAGCCATTCTAATATCAAATAAAATCAATTTTCAATTAAAAGTCATCAAAAAAGATAAGGAAGGACACTTCATATTTATCAAAGGAAAAATCCACCAAGATGAACTCTCAATTTTAAATATCTATGCCCCAAATACAAGGGCACCTACATATGTAAAAGAAACCTTACTAAAGCTCAAAACACACATTGCACCTCACACAATAATAGTGGGAGATTTCAACACCCCACTCTCATCAATGGACAGATCATGGAAACAGAAATTGAACAGAGATGTAGACAGACTAAGAGAAGTCATGAGCCAAATGGACTTAACGGATATTTATAGAACATTCTATCCTAAAGCAAAAGGATATACCTTCTTCTCAGCTCCTCATGGTACTTTCTCCAAAATTGACCATATAATTGGTCAAAAAACGGGCCTCAACAGGTACAGAAAGATAGAAATAATCCCATGCATGCTATCGGACCACCACGGCCTAAAACTGGTCTTCAATAACAATCAAGGAAGAATGCCCACATATACTTGGAAATTGAACAATGCTCTACTCAATGATAACCTGGTCAAAGAAGAAATAAAGAAAGAAATTAAAAACTTTTTAGAATTTAATGAAAATGAAGGCACAACATACCCAAACTTATGGGACACAATGAAAGCTGTGCTAAGAGGAAAACTCATAGCGCTGAGTGCCTGCAGAAAGAAACAGGAAAGAGCACATGTCAGCAGCTTGACAGCACACCTAAAAGCTCTAGAACAAAAAGAAGCACATACACCCAGGAGGAGTAGAAGGCAGGAAATAATCAAACTCAGAGCGGAAATCAACCAAGTAGAAACAAAAAGGACCATAGAAAGAATCAACAGAACCAAAAGTTGGTTCTTTGAGAAAATCAACAAGATAGATAAACCCTTAGCCAGACTAACGAGAGGACACAGAGAGTGCGTCCAAATTAACAAAATCAGAAATGAAAAGGGAGACATAACAACAGATTCAGAGGAAATTCAAAAAATCATCAGATCTTACTATAAAAACCTATATTCAACAAAACTTGAAAATCTTCAGGAAATGGATAATTTCCTAGACAGATACCAGGTACCGAAGTTAAATCAGGAACAGATAAACCAGTTAAACAACCCCATAACTCCTAAGGAAATAGAAGCAGTCATTAAAGGTCTCCCAACCAAAAAGAGCCCAGGTCCAGACGGGTTTAGTGCAGAATTCTACCAAACCTTCATAGAAGACCTCATACCAATATTATCCAAACTATTCCACAAAATTGAAACAGATGGATCACTACTGAATACCTTCTACGAAGCCACAATTACTCTTATACCTAAACCACACAAAGACACAACAAAGAAAGAGAACTTCAGACCAATTTCCCTTATGAATATCGATGCAAAAATACTCAACAAAATTCTGGCAAACCGAATCCAAGAGCACATCAAAACAATCATCCACCATGACCAAGTAGGCTTCATCCCAGGCATGCAGGGATGGTTTAATATACGGAAAACCATCAACGTGATCCATTATATAAACAAACTGAAAGAACAAAACCACATGATCATTTCATTAGATGCTGAGAAAGCATTTGACAAAATTCAACACCCCTTCATGATAAAAGTCCTGGAGAGAATAGGAATTCAAGGCCCATACCTGAACATAGTAAAAGCCATATACAGCAAACCAGTTGCTAACATTGAACTAAATGGAGAGAAACTCGAAGCAATCCCACTAAAATCAGGGACTAGACAAGGCTGCCCACTCTCTCCCTACTTATTCAATATAGTTCTTGAAGTTCTAGCCAGAGCAATCAGACAACAAAAGGAGGTCAAGGGGATACAGATCGGAAAAGAAGAAGTCAAAATATCACTGTTTGCAGATGATATGATAGTATATTTAAGTGATCCCAAAAGTTCCACCAGAGAACTACTAAAGCTGATAAACAACTTCAGCAAAGTGACTGGGTATAAAATTAACTCAAATAAATCAGTTGCCTTCCTCTACACAAAAGAGAAACAAGCCGAGAAAGAAATTAGGGAAATGACACCCTTCATAAAAGACCCAAATAATATAAAGTACCTCGGTGTGACTTTAACCAAGCAAGTAAAAGATCTGTACAATAAGAACTTCAAGACACTGAAGAAGGAAATTGAAGAAGACCTCAGAAGATGGAAAGATCTCCCATGCTCAGGGATTGGCAGGATTAATATAGTAAAAATGGCCATTTTACCAAAAGCAATCTATAGATTCAATGCAATCCCCATCAAAATACCAATCCAATTCTTCAAAGAGTTAGACAGAACAAATTGCAAATTCATCTGGAATAACAAAAAACCCAGGATAGCTAAAGCTATCCTCAACAATAAAAGGACTTCAGGGGGAATCACTATCCCTGAACTCAAGCAGTATTACAGAGCAATAGTGATAAAAACTGCATGGTATTGGTACAGAGACAGACAGATAGACCAATGGAATAGAATTGAAGACCCAGAAATGAACCCACACACCTATGGTCACTTGATTTTTGACAAAGGAGCCAAAACCATCCAATGGAAAAAAGATAGCATTTTCAGCAAATGGTGCTGGTTCAACTGGAGGGCAACATGTAGAAGAATGCAGATCGATCCATCCTTATCACCCTGTACAAAGTTTAAGTCCAAGTGGATCAAGGACCTCCACATCAAAACAGACACACTCAAACTAATAGAAGAAAAACTAGGGAAGCATCTGGAACACATGGGCACTGGAAAAAATTTCCTGAACAAAACACCAATGGCTTATGCTCTAAGATCAAGAACCGACAAATGGGATCTCATAAAACTGCAAAGCTTCTGTAAGGCAAAGGACACTGTGGTTAGGACAAAACGGCAACCAACAGATTGGGAAAAGATCTTTACCAATCCTACAACAGATAGAGGCCTTATATCCAAAATATACAAAGAACTCAAGAAGTTAGACCGCAGGGAAACAAATAACCCTATTTAAAAATGGGGTTCAGAGCTAAACAAAGAATTCACAGCTGAGGAATGCCGAATGGCTGAGATACACCTAAAGAAATGTTCAACATCTTTAGTCATAAGGGAAATGCAAATCTAAACAACCCTGAGATTTCACCTCACACCAGTGAGAATGGCTAAGATCAAAAACTCAGGTGACAGCAGATGCTGGCGAGGATGTGGAGAAAGAGGAACACTTCTGCATTGTTGGTGGGATTGCAGACTGGTAAAACCATTCTGGAAATCAGTCTGGAGGTTCCTCAGAAAATTGGACATTGAATTGCCTGAGGATCCAGCTATACCTCTCTTGGGCATATACCCAAAAGATGCCTCAACATATAAAAGAGACACGTGCTCCACTATGTTCATCGCAGCCTTATTTATAATAGCCAGAAACTGGAAAGAACCCAGATGCCCTTCAACAGAGGAATGGATACAGAAAATGTGGTACATCTACACAATGGAATATTACTCAGCTATCAAAAACAACGAGTTTATGAAATTCGTAGGCAAATGGTTGGAACTGGAAAATATCATCCTGAGTGAGCTAACCCAATCACAGAAAGACATACATGGTATGCACTCATTGATAAGTGGCTATTAGCCCAAATGCTTGAATTACCCTAGATCCCTAGAACAAACGAAACTCAAGACGGATGATCAAAATGTGAATGCTTCACTCCTTCTTTAAATGAGGAAAAAGAATACCCTTGGCAGGGAAGAGAGAGGCAAAGATTAAAACAGAGACTGAAGGAACACCCATTCAGAGCCTGCCCCACATGTGGCCCATACATATACAGCCACCCAATTAGACAAGATGGATGAAGCAAAGAAGTGCAGACCGACAGGAGCCGGATGTAGATCGCTCCTGAGAGACACAGCCAGAATACAGCAAATACAGAGGCGAATGCCAGCAGCAAACCACTGAACTGAGAATAGGTCCCCCGTTGAAGGAATCAGAGAAAGAACTGGAAGAGCTTGAAGGGGCTCGAGACCCCAAAAGTACAACAATGTCAAGCAACCAGAGCTTCCAGGGACTAAGCCACTACCTAAAGACTATACATGGACTGACCCTGGACTCTGACCCCATAGGTAGGAATGAATATCCTAGTAAGAGCACCAGTGGAAGGGGAAGCCCTGGGTCCTGCTAAGACTGAACCCCCAGTGAACTAGACTATGGGGGGAGGGCGGCAATGGTGAGAGGGTTGGGAGGGGAACACCCATAAGTAAGGGGAGGGGGGAGGGGGATGTTTGCCCGGAAACGGGGAAAGGGAATAACACTTGAAATGTATATAAGAAATACTCAAGTTAATAAAAAAAAAATATGCAAAAGATGAGCTTGTCTAGAAGATACAAGACGAGGTGGAATGAAAAGGAATGAGTCATAAGGACTTGCTGTTGCACGATTGAACTGTCCCCTTTCTGTGATTTTAACAGTCAAAAACCACATATTCAACATTTATCCCTAATGGAAGTCATGCCTAATTTATGAAGGCGTAAAGCAGGCATTTGTGTTGCCTAGACAAGATTGCCATCTAGTGCTAAAGACATGCAAACACAGACTGTAAATTTAAAAAGAAAAAAAAAAAACACTCGTAAAATGATAGTAAAACGATTAATGATTAAAAGAATGCAAACCAAGCAGAATTCAAACTGGGACCTGAAGAGGAAAGTCATCCACATACATTAAAAAAATCAACAAAGTGGAGGAGAGTATTAACATGGAAGAAAAGTCTGGAAAATGGAAGAAAACTGAAGTGTCCACCGCCGCTGTGCTCCATCCTTCCGTCCACACCTCTAAACACCCAGACACCTACCGCCATTGTAAACACCCAGAATCAGAGCCAAACACCCAGACACCTACCGCCATTGTAAACACCCAGAATCAGAGCCATCAGAGACCACCAACTGAGAGCCTTACTGACCAGGTTCCCCTGTGTCCTGCCCATCTCCAGCTCCAGCCTGCCCTCTCTGTGCTCCATGCCGCATCCCACAAGTCCACCTGCATCTCTGGAGGCCTGCGGCTGCCCAGAAGAACCGGAGGCCTGCAGTCATGAGGGACCACCAATCTTACCCACAGCCCAGGAGCCTTCCCCCGCCACCCAGGACAAGCAGCTGCCTAAAGCCATCAATGTCTAGCAGCTCTGCCCGCGTCCCTGGAATCCTGCTGCCACTAGGACAACAAGCTCTACCTGAAATCCCAAAGGCCTAATGGCCTCAGGGACTACAAATGCTACCTGAAGCCCTGGCGGCCTGTTCCCCTCACCGACTACCAGGCTTGCCAACAGTAGAGACAAACAGATGAGTAAAGGCCACTGAAGAGCACGATCATCCTTTATTTCTCCTTTGCCAGCTTGTATCCCCTTGATCTCCTTTTCTTGTCTGATTGCTCTGGCTAGAACTTTGAGTACTATATTGGATAGACAGGGGCAGAGTGGGCATGCTTGTCTTTTCCCTGATTTTAGTGGGATTGCTTCAAGTTTCTCTCCATTTAATTTGATATTGGCTGTTGTTTTGTTGTTTATTGCTTTTTTTATGCTTAGGAAAGGGCCTTGAATTCTTGGTCTCTCCAATACTTTTAACATTTCGTCAAATCCTTTTTCAGCATCTAATGAAATGATCACATCATTTTTTCTTTGAGTTTGTTTATGTTGTGTATTACGTTAATGAAGTTTCACACATTGAACCATGTTGGCATCCCTAGAATGAAGCCTACTTGATCATGTTGAATGATTGTTTTGTTGTGTTCTTGGTTTCTGTTTGCGAGAATTTTATTGAGTATTTTTGCATTGATATTCATAAGTGAAATAAGTCTGAAGCTCTGTTTCTTTGTTGGGACTTGGTGTGGTTTAGATATCAGAGTAATTGTGACACCATGGAATGAATTAGGTAGTGTTCCCTCTGTTTCTATTTTATGAAACAGTTTGAAGAGTGCTGGTATTAGCTCTTCTTTGACGATCTGGTAGAATTCTACACTAAAGCAATCTGGCCCTGGGCTTTTTTTTTAAAATGATTTCTTCTATTTCCTTAGGGTATATGGGCCTATTGAAATGGGTCTGCTCTTGATTTAACTTTGGTACATGGTATCTGTCTAGAAAATCATCCTTTTTATCTAGATTTTCCAGTTTTGTTGCACATAGGCTTTTGTAGTAGGATCTGATGATTTGGAATATCCTTAGTTTCTGCTGTTATGTCTCCTTTTTTATTTCTGATTTTGTCAATTTGGATACTGTCTCTGTGCTCTTTAGTAGCTTAGCTAGGGGTTTACCTACGGTGTTGATGTTCTCAAAGAACCAGCTTTTGGTTTTATTGACTCTCTTTGTTTCTATTTGGTTGATTTCATCCCTGACTTTGACTCTTTCCTGCCTTCTACTCCTCTTGGGTGTGTTTGCTTCTTTTTATTCTAGTGCTTTCAGGTGTACTGTCAAGCTGCTAGTGTATGCTATCTCCAGTTTCTTTAAGTGGGCACTAAATGCTCTGAATTTTCCTCTTAGCATGGGTTTCATTGTGTTCCATATGTTTGTGTATATTCTGCTTTCATTTTCATTAAATTCTAAAAAGCCTTTAATTTCTTTCTTTCTTCCCTGACCAAGTTATCATTGAGTAGAGTTGTTCAGTTTCCATGTTGTCTTTGTAGTTACTGAAGTCTAGCCTTAGTCTATGGTGATCTAATAGGAAGCATAGGATTATTTCAATCTTCTTATATCTGTTGAGGCTTGTTTTGTGACAGACTATATGGTCAATTTTGGAGAAGGTACCATGAGGTGCTCAGAAGGTATATTCTTTTTTCAGGGTGAAATGTTCTGTATATATCTGTTAAATCCATTTGGTTCATAACCTCTATCAGTTTAGTGTCTTTGTTTAGTTTTTGTTTCAATGACCTGTCCATTAGTGAGAATGGGTTGTTGAAATCTCCCACTATTATTGTGTGGGGATCAATGTGTGTTTTGAGCTTTAGTAAAGTTTATTTTATGACTGTAGGTGCCTTGCATTTGGGGCACAGATGTTCAGAATTGAGACTTTCTCTTGTTGGATTTTTCCTTTGATGAATATGAGGTGTCTTTGCCCATCTCACTTGACTGTATTTGGTTGCAAGTCTATTTTGTTGGACATTAAATGTCACCTCCCACTTGCTTCTTGGGACCATTTGCTTGGAAGACTTTTATCCAGCCTTTAACTCCGAGGCAGTGTCTTTGTTATTGAGGTGTGTTCCTTTATGCAGCATATCCAGTCTGTTAGCTTATGTCTCTTTATTGGCTAACTGAGTCCGTTGATATTGAGAGATGCTAAAGACACCTTGGGAGGTGGGAGGTGAGGGGGCACCTCTAGAATGTAGCAGAGATCTGGGTGTAGGAAGAATCTCAAGCCTCAAAGGGAGAAACCTTATATGAGATGCCCAAAAGTGGGGAGAGGGAACTTGGAGAATCCATCTCCAGTAGAAAGACAGGGCATCAAGTGGAAGTATTGGGTTGCAATACCACAGTGAAAAACTCTGACCCAGAATTGTGCCTGTCTGGAAGAACTTTGGGGACATAAATGGAGAATAGACTGAGGGAAAGGAGGTCCAATGACAGGCTCAACTTGGGATCCATATCAAGGGGAGCTTCCCAGGCCTGACACTATTACTGATGCTATGATGTACTTACAGACAGGAGCCTAGCATGGAAACTGAGCAACTCTCTATGCAGTGACCACTGAGTCAAAGAAGAAAGAAAGAAATTAAAGACTTTCTAGAATTCAATGAAAATGACAGCACAACATACCCAAACTTTTGGGACACAATGCTGAGTAAAGGTTACAGTACTATGTGCCTCAATGAAGAAATTAGAGCATTCTCATACTACAATTTTAAAGGACATAAGCTTTTAAGTTTCACTAGGTCCAATTTATTAATCGTGGATCTTATTGACTGAGCTATAGATGTTCTGTTAGGGAAGCTGTTTCCTGTACCAATGAGTTCAAGGTTATTCCCTACTATTTCTTCTGTTAGATTTATTGTATCTGGTTTTATTTTGAGTTCTCTGATCAACTTGGACTTGAGTTTTGAGCAAGATGATAAATATTAATCTATTTCTATTCTTTTACATGCAGACATCTAGCTATACAAGCATCATTTGTTAAAGATGATCTCCCTTTTTCATTGTATAGTTTAACTTCTTGGTCAAAAATCAATTGTCCATAATTGTAAGGAGTTATTTCTGGGTCTTCAATTTGATTTCATTGGTCAATGTGTCTATTTCTATACCAATAACGTGCGGTTTTAATTACCATCGATCTATACTACAGCTTGAAATCTACCTCCGGAAGTTCTTTTATTATGCAGGATTGTTCTAGTTAACTCGTTCAGTTTACAGCTTCCACATTGGGGTCTCACACCTGACTGGAACTCCAGTTCCATGTTTTCAAACTTCATCTTCAGTCCTCTAAAAGTGTCTACATTCATATGAAACAAAAACAAATAAGCAAACACACATATATGGACACAAATAAGAACTTATAAACAAATAAAAGTGAGACACAGTAAAGACTTTGTGTTCGCTCAGTTTAAAGATACACCACATGATGGTGGGGAAGTCAAAAGAGCAAGATCTTAAGGGAGCTGTTCACAATGCATCCATTACCAAGAAGCAGACTGCAAGGAATATTTATGCTCAGCACAGCATTTCCTTTTTAAGCAGTCCTGCATTCCTTACTAGGGAATAGTGCCCTCCACAGTGGGTGGGGTTTCCCAAGTCGATTAATCTACTCATACCCAGATCTCACAAGTATACTCTGAGACTTGTCTCCTAGCTTGTCCATATCTTGTCAAGTTGATAATTAACACTTGCCTTCACAAACAGAATATTCTCTCCAATGGCATGTATTTGTCAACATATTTAAAAAAAAACACAAAGGGATAATAGGAAAATTTGTCATCAAGTACAAAGTTAGACATTCCACTGAAGATTTAACTTTGACAACATCTTTTGGGTTTGGGCCAGAAAGGGTTTGTAATACTGCCTCTGTCCACATGTGAGTGGTGTCTGCATAATGTGCTGAGCCATCAGTAAACTATGAACTAGTTTTCTCTTCCTTGATCAACTAATCATAAGACACAGTCGGTGAGGCTATAGATATATGCTTGGCAGTCTGCTGTATGGAAATAGAAACCAGAGCTATTTAGACATAATTACCATGTAGCCAGATTTTTTTATTTTTGGTTATTTTCTTTATCTACATTTCAACTATTATGGCCCTTCCCAGTTTCCCCTCCAGAAATCCCTATCCCCTCTCCCTCCCCTTCTTCTATGAGGGTGTTGTTCCTCCATCCACTCACCCACCCGCCCACTCCCTCCCAACTCCCTGCCCTGGCATTCCCGTACACTGGGGCACTGAGCCTTCACAGGACCAAGGGACTCTCTTCCCATTGATGTCCAACAAGATCTTTTGAGACAGGAAACCAAACTCTACTGTGGCTACACTTTCTACGTAAACATTATACAAGGGCATGGAAGAAGACTTTTCCCTTTGACTGCCTGCTCCTGTCCTACTAGCACATCCATCCCTTCACTGCCATTAAAGCTTGTTTTTCAGTGTATATGGCGTATTTTGAAGACTAGGGCAGTCATCCAGGCTTGTAGACAGAACAACTACTTGATACTGGACCTTCTGTTCATAGGAAAACACTGTTGGATTAGGACTATAAGCTGCAATTCATTCATTCATATATATATATATCTCTATATATATAATATTTGTGACATTCACACAGCATTACTGGTCAATATTCTCGTCTAACCAGCAGTTGTTACTGTATATATAACCTTGGCAAGGTCCAAAGGGATCTTGTAAATTCAAGAGCTTGCTGAAATTTCTAAGTGTTGTTTACTTTCTGAATCATAACATAACTTACTCTAGGCCGGGATGTTTTAATTCTGAGGAAGTGTGTACATGCACATAGGCACACGTGTGCACACACACAGAACACACATACACACAAAACACACACACACACACACACACACACACACACACACACGTAATCAGCCTCCAATATATTGTATGGTTTCTCCACAGCCAGGATCCAAAGTTCCAAATACAAAAGGGCAGAAAAGGAATAGTTCTACTGTCTATCACCCCTAGTGACTCAATAAGAATTTTTCTTCCTGTTTCCAGAATTTTATTCTGCTGTGCTAGAACCTTTGGTTCCAGAGAGGGAAGCACTCCTGACAGAAGTCACAACAAACATTCCATTGAACTGAAAGCTTAGACTTCCCCCTGGACACTTTGAGTTTCTGATGCCCTTAAACCAATAGGCTAAGAAAAGAATAACAGTGTAAGGAGGGGTTGTTGATACAGAGTACCATGGTGAAATTGGATTGCTTCTTCACAAAAGAGGTAAGGAAGCTTATGTCCAGAGTGCTGGAGATCCTTTAGGGTGTCTCCTGGTGCCACCATGTCCTGTGATACATGTCTATTGGAAACTATAACTGCCTAATCCAGACAGGCTGACAAAGGGCATAGACCCTTTAGGAATGAAGGTGTGGGTCACTTCATGTGATAGTTTGCATATGCTTGGCCTAGTAAGTGGCACCATTAGAAGGTGTGGGCCTGTTGGAGTAGGTGTGTAACTGTGGGTGTAGGCTTTAAGACCCTCATCCTTGCTGCCTGGAAGTCAGTATTCTGCTAGCAGCCTTTAGATGCAAATTTAGAACTCTCATCTCTGCCTGCACCATGTCTGCCTACACATTGCCATGCTCCCATCCTGATGATAATGGACTAAACCTCTGAACCTGTAAGTCAGCCCCAATTAAATGTCGTCCTTTATAAGATTTGAATTGGTCACGGTGTCTGTTCACAGCAGTAAGACTCTAACTAAGACACTCCACGAAACGTGCCAAGATCTGCTGAAGTATTTGCTAAGGGTAGAGGGAATACAGAATGGGTAGCAAAGGAAGGTAGTTATAAATAGAAACAGGGACACAAGGATTCTAATTGGCATGAGTGCTTGCATTTTGTTAAGAATGTGTTTATACAGATATTTATTTTCTTTCTTCAATTTCTTTATCACATAGCATGAATTAAAAGAGTATCAATGGTTATCACATTTAAGTTTGAGATACTAAAAGAATATCCCTCAATTGCCATCTATTTGCAATTTAAAATGTTTGATTCGTTTTATATATATAATGAATTTGAGATTGAATATGGGATAGTTATATCATGTTTAGGCATTATTATGACCTGGTTATTGTTTTAATTTGGAAATTAGTTATGAAATGAGATGACTGTATGCCAAGCTGATAAGGGGTAGACTTGTAGTGGTTATTCTTGATTGTCAATTTGGCTATATCTGGAATTACCTAAAAACTGAAAGTGAATGGCACATTGGTGAGGGATTTTTTTATTATTTTGAAATGGGAGGATCTACTTGTAATCTGGATCTTTGAGGCAGAGAGACACACCTTTAATCCAGATCTAATCAGGGCCAACCAACCACACCTTCTTCTGGAATCCTATATAAACACATGGAAGAAGGAAGCTTTTGCACTGTGCCTGCCTGTTCTCAAATGTCTACCAAGTCCATTCCTTCACTGCCATTAGAGCCTACATCTTTGGGATTCCAGTGAATACTAAAGACTAAACAAGACAACGGACTTGTGGGTGAGCAAGTCCTGGATTCTTAGACTTTTATTCATAGTCAGAGACTGTTGGATTAGCTGGACCACAGCCTCTAAGTCATTCTTATAAATCTTCTTTCCTCCTGCTCCCCCCTCACTGCCCTCTCTCTCTCCTTCTAGAAGTTAAGTTACTATAGAGAACCCTGACTAGTATAGTCACCAACAAACACCATAGGTCTTTTGGTCTTTATCTCTACAGCACTGAGATTACAAGAGCAGATCATGACACTTAGCCTTCTGTTTTAAAATTATAGTATAGTTACAACAATCCTCAGCTTTTACAATGTGGATTCTGTGTTCAAACTCAGGTCTACCTGGTTTCAAGATAAGTATCTTAAGGACTGAGCTAGCCTTAGAAGATTGCTTAATCAAAGCAGAAATCAAAATGAGTATGTAACCTAAGGGAAAGGGCAAGAAAGGGAACTAAATTAGATCATTAGAAAACTGAGTACTTTTTCAGGGGTACTTTTTGAGGTAGTTTCATTAGGCCCAACCAATACTCAATACCTCAGCTACTAAAACACAGAACCCATTTTTTTTTTCTGTTAGTTGAAAAGAACTTCTAGATCAAAAAGTACATGAATATATTAGTTAGGTAAAAATTAAGATGGGCATACAAGACTTGCCCTGCCCTCCGGCCAGTGCTTCCAAGTCTGCAGATCTGAGGTTTTGGATTTCTGTTCCACAGAATGGGATTTGGGAAAGTTGTCAAGAATAAAGCTTATTTTTAGAGATACCAAGTAAGATTTAGAAAGCTACAAGAATGTAAAAATAACTACTATCCTCAGAAATGATTGAGGATCAACAACAAAAATAAGCACAAGATGCCCAAATGTAAGACAGTTCATGTAACTGCTTGATTGTGTATACCTGCAAAGAGGGCATAGGATAGGCTGTACAGTGTATCTATGCGAACTGTCAAAATACAGGTGAAAGTTGGCCTGACAAATTATGCTGTAGCCTATTATACTGGCCTGCTGCTAGCCCACATGCTTTTCAATAGGTTTGGAATGGGCAAGCTCTGTGAAGGCCAGGTGGAGGTGACTAGAGATGAATACAATGTGGAAAACATTGACATGACTATCAATGTCTGGTGCCAGCACTTGCTGTTTGGATGCAGGTCTTGCCCAAACTACAACTGCCAATAAGGTTTTTGGTGCCCTGAAGGGAGCTGTGAACGGAGGCTTGTTTATCCCCTCATAGTACCAAAGAATTCCCTGGGTTTGATTTTGAAAGAAAAGAGTTCAACGCTGAAGTACACAAGAAGCACATCATGGGTAAAAATGTGGCAGAAGAAATATTGGGTTGCTTAAAAGAAGGCCACATTTCCTCAGAGCTCAGAAATGAGCTGCTGAGATCTAAAGCAATTTTCTATTAAGCTTTTTAAAAATAAAGACAATAAACTTATTGACCAAGACATAAACAGTTGATGTACTTTCTTAAGAGTTTATATTTGATATTTGCTCCCATAAAATAATATTATACTGGTGAGAGCATATTAAATGTTTATTGTCTGACACTTGGGAACTAAAAATTTGTGAAATGGAACTAGATTTCCTCTGCGGACTCCCCACTTTTTCTTTCTTCCTTTCCTTTGTTTCTTTATATAACTCTGGTTGTTCTGGAACTCAGTTTAGACCATGCTGGCCTCAAAGCTACTGAGATTTATCTGTCTTTGCATCTTGAGAGCTGAGATGAAAGGTATGTGCCACCATGCCCAGCTTCTGCTTTATTTCTTATAGTGAAATCAAAGTGAGGTTTTCAAATGTAAAATTTAACTATTCCTTCAACACTCAATTTTAAGTGTTTTTGTTCATATGATCAAGGTTCCCTACAAACCTCTAAGGTTCACAAGGTCTGTATGAGTCATGCAATATTTTCATTTTTCTCCCCATCCAATGATTCCTCAAAGTGGAACTTTGATGTATTGTGTACTAACTGGCTCATATCCATCGAGCAAATTAGAAGAGAAGTAAAAGACACTCTAGTTCTATGGATTGCACATACGCATTTTGACTAATCTGTAAGGGATATTATTTCGGACCACCCTAGCTTAATCTCAACAAGAGTGTAGACTCTAATTTGGGTGCAAGGGATCAAGATCTCACCTATTGATTAGCGATGTGACTTTATCTACGGCAGTACCCTCACTCGTGAGGCGGTTAGAAGAGAACTTACATACATGTATAAGTATGCCTACACATTTTTAGGTATTTATTCACGAAGTAGCCAATTCTGTTTAATAAACAGTGCCAAGAACTTTCAGCCTGTATATGCCGACTGATGACGGCGTGTTCTCTTGCCTGTAGTGTCTAATCTTATGCTGAATACCTTAGTGTTTCACCACTCCTAAATGATAGGAACACACTTTACATTTCCCAAGAGTTCTCCATTTCACCAGCCAGATTCACTTCCTGAAAATCTGGATTAAGATCGCGGCGAGCAACAATCTTACAAGGTTCCTTCAGTACTTGGTCTCTGGAGCTACAGCCTCTTTGTTTCACAAGACTGACGTTTCTCGATTAGATTTCTGGCTTTCTAACATTGGTGTCTCTTTCAGTCTTTATGTTATTACAACGTCTCCTCAAACTTAAAGCGCGGCTCTAAAAGCTCTCTCTGCGGCAATCCGCGAACAGAAGCGCTGTTCTCCAGAAGGCCACTCTCGCGAGATCAACTCACGCGGGATTTCCGTACGTCCAGAATGCTTAGCGCGAAGCGGAAAATGACTTCGGCTCAGGCTCCGTGACTGCCAGAGTTTGGCCGGCAGCTTGTGCGGAAGGACTGTCTCCGGCTGGTTCTGCGTGGAAGATGGCGGTGCCCGAGCCGTCGATGCCACTGTCGCGAGGAGGCCCAGGTTCCGCTTCGCTCTCTCCTCCCCGAGGCGACCGCACCCTCCTCGTCCGGCACCTGCCGGCGGAGCTGACGGCTGAGGAGAAGGAGGACTTACTGAAGTACTTCGGGGCGCAGTCCGTGCGCGTCCTGTCAGATAAGGGACGCCTGGTAAGCGTGCGCAGCTAGCGGGGGGCGGGGCGGGCCACTGGGACCGTGAGAACCGGGAAGAGGCCGGCTCTCTGCGCGTGCGCAGCTTGCCTACCGGGGCAAGTAAACTTTGAGTTGCACCAAGAGCAGATAGATTAGAGACTGAGTTGCAGAGGGACGGTTTGCGCACCCACTCTCCTCGAATTCAAAATGAGCCTAACTTGGAGGTAATTTCCTTTAGATTCTTACAGATGTATGCAAGTTTTTTGGTTTTGTGGTTTTTTTTTTCTTCTTTCGAAGATCCTGAGTTGTAGAACAGGATAGACATGATAGCAAAAAATTGAGTGTAATAGACTTAATAGATTTTTGACAAATCATAAACATTTTCTGAAGTAATCTTTCAGGGAACGGTACTTTTAGAGTTTAAAGCCCTTGTGAGATGCTCAGTTGTTACTATTTTTTTTTTTTCTTTTCGAGAATGGTTGATTTTTCTGGTCACAAAGATAACGATTTTACAAGTATAGTGTACAAGATGTTGGCCTGTAAAAGAACCAGACTTCAGTGGGCTTAAAGTTTCAGGGCACTCTTAATTGTATAGTCAACAGTTTAGCAAGAAGAAAGACCTGTTTCCAAAAGAATATTCGTTTACTCAATCTAAATATACTAAGATCACCTGGGATCATATTGGACATAATTAGACTTCTAGTAAACAACTCAAACGTACCAGTAATATAATTCACTCACTTATTCATGATGTTTTTAAAAATAGGATTTAGATGAGAAATTGGACTTACTGCTGAAACAAACTATAAAAATAAGGTAAAAAGAGAATGCAACTTGAGGGGTAATTTCACAGTTAGTAAATACTTTTAAATTATCTTGTATAGAATAAACATTTAAGGTGTTTAAGTGTAATGAAAAAGGTATTCCATATGTATACATATTTTAAGATTGATCTTTTTTGGAAAGAGAAGATGCTTTAAGCTTTACTTTACTTTTAATTATGTACACTTGTGTATATTTAGGGGGTGTAGGAGTAGCCCTTGGAGGCTAGAGAGGTCTAGAGCTGGAGTTATAGGTGGTTGGTTATGAAATTGCTGGGCATGGATATTGGGACCCCAATGAGGTCCTTGGAAAGAGACCTACTGACTTTTATCACTGACCCATCTCTCTAGCTCCCAGGAGTAGAAATTTTTTTAAGTTGTGGTCTGTCGAACTCTTTGCTGCTATAAAATATATTATGTTTGTCCATGTTCATTTATTTTCAAAGGCAAGGCTTATGAGCTTTCAGGTCCAACAAGTCTGACCCTAGAAGAATCAGAACCACTAGATGAAACCAGTAATCACTTCAATAGTCTAAAATTTCCATCCTGTCTTTACCTATACTTTTATTACTATATCAAAATTGTTAAATGTTATATTTTATTAGACACTTGAATTATATTGAAAATCATATGTGCCTTGATTTTATTTCAGAAACATACAGCATTTGCTACTTTCCCCAATGAAAAAGCAGCTATAAAGGTATGTCTTTTTCTTTATTATTAAAGCTTTCAGAGATTTCTTGGGAATTTTAGGAAAAAAAGTGGGAAGTAATAATAAATTGTCATTTCTAAAAGCAAAATGATTTGTGTTCTAAGAGGCTTTCCAAAAGGACACAATTGGCTTCATAGATAATCAGAGCTTGTCTAGTGTTTAGATACTGAGACTTGAGAACCATAGATTATTAAGTAAGACAAGGATGGCTTCAAGTATAATTTTAAAAGAAATTCTGAAGAATATTAGATAAACGTCTGGTGATTATGGTTCACAAACTTTATTAGTTTTAAAAGGTATAAACCCAATAAATCATTTGTAAAAGCTATCACTTTTGAATTAGGCCTCAAATGAGTCATCGAATTTTGAGAAGAAAACAAGAAATTGAACTTTCATATTTAACAAACAATAGAATTGGCCATGAAATGTGATAAAGCAGTCAGAAGCTAAGAAGCAGTGGTAGAGATAGAACTGAAAGAGTGAGACTATGTTTAAGAGGAAGAGAGGTATTACTCTGATTTCATAGGTGTCCTAAAAGAACCTGGTAGTATTGAGAAGGCTAAAATATGCTCTGACTGATGAAAATGTATGACAGGGCTCATATTTACGTATTGGATGTGAAGTAGAGAAAAATTATAGATAGATTAGCTGTTTTAGAGGCAGAGGCAATATCAATCTGAAAAGGACAGTAAGAAAATCAAGGGAGAGAAGTACATGCATGCCTTGGAGTCTTGTTTTACAGAAATAATTTAGTGGAGTTCTCAAGGTCCTACGTCCAATCCCAGTAATACAAGAGTAAAGTTTATAGATCTTAGTGATAAAAGATTTGAGAACAAAAAATATTTCAGAAAGTGTTTTTGGTTTTTTTTTTCCCCAAAATTTCTTGTCTGCCACTTTCACACATGTGGAGGTTAGAGTACAGTAATTGGTTTCTTCTTCCACAGCATATGGCTCAGTCTTGGCAGCAAACACCTTTACCAGCTGAGTAGCTTAAATGAGAAATGAATATGAGAGTCTTTGCACAGGCATGTAATGAATTCCCGTGTTATCTGTTAATGTTGAGGTGTCGATGGAGTACTTCTATGGAAACGCTAAACATTTCAAGATATTCTCTAGAACTGAGCAAAGTTTCCTAGTATGGAAATGGCTATGGTGGGCCAAAGGAAAATTAACCAAGAGAAAATTTGGCTTGTTTTAAAAAAAGAAAGAAAAATGAATTGCAAAATGAAAAACATGTTACCTTGATACAAAAAATAATTCAGAGATTTTTGTCATGAGACATCCTGAGAAGTGAGCATAGTCTTACTAGTCAGGGTTAATCAGGGCTCACTTCTGAAACAGTCTCATAATGTCGTCCCGACTGCCCTGGAGCTCACTGTGTAGACCAGGCTTTCCATTGAACTCACAGAGATCTATCTACCTTGCCGCAGTCTCCACTGCTGCCTTCTGAGTTTTGGACTAAATGTGCCACTATACCCAGCTTACAGACTTTTCTTAAAACAGGCAAAAAGTAGAAATAACTCAAATCTTCATGAGGGAGGAATACCATAACTTATCTCAGTTAGCAGATCACAGTCAATTGTATACATTAAACATATAAATGATCTTCAGTCTAAGTGTGTCATGTATGACACATGTGAATGCCATGTTTAGACTTAGATGTTATCTCCATGGTATTTGACTATGATTGCAAAAATATAAAACATGAAAAGATGTAAATATCTGAATTCAGATACCAGCCATTTCAGATAAGAGATATTAAACTTGTTTGCATCCATATTTTGGACTGTAATTGACTGAATGATTTTATATTATTAGGGAGTATGGTGTCTGTACTTGAATGAAGCTATAAAACATAATTCCTTTCTTTATATGTCTAGAGCTGTGCTTCTCAATCTGTGGGTTACAAACCCTTTGGGGATCCAGTATCAGATAGCCTGCATATCAGATATTTACTTTTGATTCATAACAGTAGCAAAATTATGGTTATAAAGTAGCAACAAGATATTTTATGTTTGGGGTCATTATAACATGAAGAACTCTATTAAAGTATTTCAGCATTAGGAAGAACTACTGCCTTAGAGGGTAGCGAAAGAAGACGTGAGATGATAAAAGATGGGGTTTAGTAAATAAGTCTGAACTGCTGGATTTAGATAAATATACAGACTATTAATTTGTGATAACAGATGGCACAGTGGAACATACAGATGCAAATGCTAATGGTTGGAAGTGCACAGTTCACATTTAGTCTCCTCACTTGTCTCAAAGAAGAAAGCAAGGTATTCTAAGGGAATGGAAGAAGAGACTGGGAGGCTACATATCAGGAAAACATAAAACTTTTCTCTTAGAGACTAGCGCAATTTAGGTCAGCAGTGTGATATATAATTGTCTGGTGTCAGTAAGGGTCGCTTGAGATTTTTAAGGTTAGAATTTATTGGTAACCATAAGGTTTATTATTTTTGTTTTGTGAGGTTCAAGGAAATTAACAGAGAGTTGGAGTAAGTTAGTTTTCATTTTGCTAGAGTACTTTGATTAGTAATAATGGTAAAATAGCCTGAAATAAGACATAACTAAGGAAATTTAGTAAAAAAGCATAAATTATCTTTTAAGCTGAATAACAAGTGTTTTTCTTTTTGTTCTGTTTTTTTATATTATACTTTATATTGTTGTACCTAAAGGCATTGACAAGACTCCATCAGCTGAAACTTTTAGGTCATACTTTAGTTGTCGAATTTGCAAAAGAGCAAGATCGAGTTCATTCGTCATGTCCCGCCTCAAACGCAGAGAAAAAGAAAAGGTGTGTAGACATTCAGACTTCCTTACCATTTTGAAATAAGAGTGGTGTGTGTGTGTGTGTGTGTGTGTGTGTGTGTGTGTGTGTGTGTGTTTCAATGAAAATAGGACAAAAATGACAAAAGAAAATATGTTGTAAGCATAATAACATGTTTCTCTAGTATATTTAAAAAGTAAAGCAGTAGTTTTGCTTCTAGTTGTGCTGACAACTGAGCCTTGAAAATTGAACAAATTAAGTGAAAAAGAAGTGGGGTGGATGGCATTCTGCATGTGGTAGAAGGGCAACTGCAGGCTAATTAACCACTGTCCAGAGAGCATGGGGAAATAGTTCTTCATTTGGAATATTCACTAGTACACATTTCATTGCCTTTGAAGTGTTATCCCAAGCCTAAACATGAAATTCATTGGTTTCCTATCTGCCTTATATACATTTCCTGAAGGTAATTTCTGTAATATTTTCAGTGTGTTTGTTTTGTGATCTGTTACTTGAAGTTACCAAAAGAATTTTCTAATTAGTACTGTCTGTTGCCTCAGTTTCAGATTTCATAGCATTTCAGATTTCAACCTATAGTAATAACGCTCTATTAGAGATAATAACAAGTAGAAAATTGCAGCTTCTTTGATGGTGTTCTCACATTTAGACTCTGTATAATGTTTGGCTGTGGGTCTATGTACCTGTTCGAATCTGCTTTAGGAGGAAGCTCTCTGATGATGGCTGAGTAAGCCACTGTTGTATGAGACTAGCAGAATATCATTAGGAGTCATTTTAGTGATCCTTTTTTTTAGACCAGTAATAATTGTTTTTTTCCTAGGTGTTTGGGCTATCTAGTCTTCGGTTCTTGGTTACCCAGGCAGTGTCAGGCATGGGTTCCCTCTCGTGGAGTAGACCTTAAGTCAATCAGACACTGATTGGCTACTCCGACAGGTCCTGTGCCACCACTGCTGTAGCATATTTTTCAAGCAGGACAGATTGTAGGCCAAACGTTTTGTGGTTGGGTTTGTGTCCACATCTCTTTCGGTATCCTGCTGAGTATCTTCCCACACTAAAGACACTAGAATGTAGGGGTAAAGGCTCCATGTAGGCATCAGCTTGACTTTCCCTCCTTGTTCAGTGAGTTTTGTTCTTGGCAGTGAGACCCCACTGCCATTTTGTTAAGACTAATCCTTCATCTTAGCAACAGCCTGGGATGTTTGGGAATTGCCATGAGATTCCCGTGGCCAGCAATTCAATTGAGTGTAACCTCATCCTGCCACCGGAAGCCTTGACTGGCAACAAGAGATGGCAAGTTGAGATCCATGTCTCTGATTAGTAGGTACTACATTAGGATTGCCCTCATACATTCCAGGGAGTTGCCATTTTGCTAGGCACCTCTCAAGTGCCTCCAAGTCTAGCTGTTTCTCCCCCAACTCTGACTCCATTTCATCTTCCCTACAGCCTGATTCCCGTACTCTAGTCCCTTCCTGTCCCTCGTCTCATCAAATCCCTCTCCTCAGAACTTAGGAAATCACAAGGAAGAGGAGGCAAAAAGAGTTTTCAGAGCCAAGGGGAAGATAGAGGATACCAGGAGAAAAAAGCCTTTTGAATTGACTGAACAAGGTGTATACAGAAACTGAAGAAGCAGACACAGGCCTACATGGATCTGCACCAGGTCCTCTGTGTATATATTGTAGCTATTAACTTGGTATTTTTATAGGACTCCTGACTGAGAAAAAGGGTGTATCTGAGTCTTCTTGCTACTCTCTTCCTCCATTTGGGTTTCTGTGTCCAACTTAAGTATAAAGGTTTTTGCTTCATCTTACTATATTTTATTTTGTCATGTTTGGTTGTTATCTTTTAGAAGCCTGTTCTTTAAGTATGAGAAACAGAAGGATCCAGAAAGGAGGAGAGGTAGAGAGAAATTGGAAGTAAAAGGAGGTGAAACTAAAATGAGGATATAATATATAAGAAAGAAAATCATTTTCAGTAAAAGAGAAAATGAATAAATTAAAGAACAATTTTTTTTTTTACACTAACTGACCTCAAAGTGTAATAGGCAAAGTATGTTCATTATCCAGGCTCTTGACTGAATTACAGCATGCTAGCCTTTTAATGTAAGATCCAATCTTACTATAGTCAGAAATTTCACAGATGACGATGAAAGAGGTAAGGCCTTGCAAGTCTGGAATTTTGTGGGGGGACACATAAAAAAGTACCCTAAAACCCTTATGATGTAAGGTGTGTTTTAGTCTGTCGTGATCGTTTGGATTCTCACGTTCCTAAGTGTCAGGACTAAGTAGTTTACGGTTCTCCTCCTCAGCAGTACTTGTGTGACAAGTCCTTAAAGTCTTCTGTTTCTCTAATAAAATTGTTTTCTTAATGTCATGTTTGAGAAGATTTTTATTTTCTGTATACAGTTTCTCATTTTTTTTCAAATATCAGATCATCTGTGATTTTGTATGTTCTAGGTTGGATGACACTGTGGAAAATGATAAAGAGAAGAAAGAGCCTGATGTTTTAACAGTAGAAAATGGGATTGCACCAAATCACGGGTTTGTGTTTTTGTTATTTTTTTTTTTTACTTTGTTGCCATGTTTTTTTAATATGCATGTGTAATTTAATGTGTTGAATAAATGTTTTGAGGTATGAGGTTTTTTTCACTGATTTTAATAAAGATATGTCTGTTAAAGTGTTCAAGGATATAAGTGAACTGTGTTAAAAATGCTTTTGTATTCCTTAAGGTAATAGGAATATTAAGTAATAATATAAATATATGACTAATAAGTTATATTGCCAATTTTCTGTGTTAATAGATTATCTAAAATGAGTTATGGGTATGGAATTAGTAAAATGCAATAAGCATGTACCTTAATTCATTTTGTTTTTGTAGACTGACTTTTCCTCTAAATTCATGCCTCAAATACATGTATCCACCACCTTCAAGCACAATCCTTGCGAATATAGTAAATGCTCTGGCAAGTGTCCCTAAATTCTACGTCCAGGTATGCAGAATCAACTTTCACTTTTAGTATGAAGTTTATAATTTGATTCCTTAGATACTGTGCTGATATTCATATGTATTTATAACATTCGAAACAACTCATTCCAGACAGCCAATGTTCTATGTAATGTATTAAATGAAATGAACTGTTACATATTACTGTCAAGTAATAAAAGCTTCATAAATACTTTGTAAATGGATACTAATAGGGGTCTACATTAGGAAATGTAATATAATACAACTGTTACTTCAATGTAGTATTGACTTTCAGTAATCCTTAAAGAAAAGATAAGGTATGTTCATTAGCAAATGTTTGAAAAACTTAACAGAATGTTACTTCTCTGAACTATAAAGATATGTGGTATGCGTTTTCTTTATTTGTTTCATAACCTCACAGTAAAGAGGGACAGTTAACTATGTGAGAACATTTTCAGAGGTTTCACATTGCAAAGACATTATTCTCTAGTAATAGGCATTAAAATCAGTATTTGTAGAAATGACAATCTAGGATTAAGGTTAGTTTAAGAACTATTAAGGTCAGAGAGGGACTTTGGTTTTGCTCAGTAAATCACTGATTATGTTAACCACATTATGTTATATATGTGTTAATCATGACATTAATTCCATGTGACTTTTAAATATTTTACATTTTAAGGTGCTTCATCTTATGAATAAAATGAATTTGCCCACACCGTTTGGACCGATTACTGCACGACCTCCTATGGTAAAACTTCTTAGAATTTTCAGGAGCCATAGTTTTGTTCCCTGACCACTTATTTTTTTTCCCATAAGACTATGTTTACAAAGTTTGTAACAGCTTTGTATAGTAGACAACTGATAGCAAAGCTGAGGAGTGAAAGTGGAAGAGAGTCAGGTGGAAAGGAGATGCTTTCTTAATAAAGCCAAAATTTCTTCCAGCTTTTTGTCCTTTGGGGCCAAATATATTATCCTATAAATGTAAGATACATTTATTTGAGTTATCTAAATATTCCAGTGCTGTGGCTTTAATTCACATATATCTAACTTTACTTGGTAAGGATAAATAAATTTACAAAAAGTCTGTCAATAATTTGCATAGTAGATTGTCTGCTCTTGAAATTATTTCACCATGATACTGTATATATTTATAAATAATATTAGTGCAAAATTAGTTTGGCTTTTAAAATACAAATAAAAAGGAGTTTTCTTAGGTGTTGGCTACTATTCTGTTATATGAACTATTAGCTTCCTAATTTTTTATTGTAACACCACCGTAGTCTTATTGCTTAGTAATTTCTTAAGGTACTATTAGATAGTGTTAATACAGTAAGGTAGACTTTGACATAGCTGCTCCATTTCATAGAACAGGGAAGGAGGGATGTTTCATTCTTAAGGTCCAAGTTGTCTTCACTGTGTGCCTGTCCATGTGCAGATCAGATGAAAAAGGGAGGATCATGTACAGACTTTTAGACTCTTGTTGCCTGAGCTGAGTTACATGTTGAAATGCAAGGTATATTTGCAAGTATTGTGTAGTTAGAAAACAGTACTGTTGTTGTCTAGCAGTCTGCCCTCACACATATCCCCTGACGGTACACTGAGTTTATAAGAGAAAAATGAGAATCAAGCATTAATGTGAAATGAGATTCTGTTGATGAAAATCAAGAATTCATACAAGATAGTCTGTCTATTCTGTGCATGTCATTGGTTTCCATAGTGCTGTTTTGTTCTTTTCCATAGTATGAGGACTATGTGCAGTTGCATGCACCCCTTCCACCTACATCACCTCAACCGCCTGAGGAGCCTCCCTTACCAGACGAGGATGAGGATTTATCTAGTAAAGAATCAGAATACGAAAGCAGTGATGAGGAGGACCGACAGAGGTTTGCAATCCAACATAGCCATTTTTGTTCTAGGAATAAGGATGTGGAAAAAGTGTGTTCTTCCTATATTTCACATATAATTATTCAAAATTCAGAGTGCATTAAAATGCATTTCAAACCTCCCTCTGATCTTAAGGATATACAATAGCTCAGTGGATACTGAAAATATAGATCTTCATCGGATTATGGCAACGTGGTATTGTGTGAGAAGGTGACAGGATAGCGTCTGTTCTGGTTGTGTTACTACTGTAGTGCAATAAAAGAACCACTGCTATTGAATAAAACAGGTCGAAGCACAAAAAAAATATAGATCTTCAGAAAATTTTTTGGGTAAAGCAATTTTTAAATTGATAATCTTTGTATTACAGAGTATATTAGAACTTCATTGCTTATGGTTCTTTATTTGTTATTTGCTTATAAATTTTTTCTAGCTCCAAAATTACTTGTTTTTTTCTTTAAAAGAAATTTATTTTTTTCTAAATTGGATTGTTTCTTTACAGTGGCCTGTTGTGTTTATAAAGTGTTTTGTAGATATGAATATAAAGAGTGTCCTGAAAATTTTAGTCATTGGACACATAGGCTCACAAATGAGATATAAAGTAGCCAGTTGTTATACTGAAGTGCTTGGGGATTAACTTATAATAATAAAAAGTGTATTTTGGTTTATGATTTGGGAGGGTACCTGCTATGTCCCCATTTTGTTAGGTCTGTGGATAGTCCATGTGACAAATCATACCACAGCATAAACTACTCATTTTACAGCTATAAAACCAAAAGGCAAATGAAGAAATCTTGTTCCCACAGTCTCTTCTATGTAACCCATGGTGCTCACCAGGTTCTACCTTCCTTGTAATCAAGCTTTTCAAAAAATAGGACATGGGGAGATAGTTCATGTCCTAATTATAGCACTTATATCCCAACTTCTTGTTATAACTTACACATTCGTTACATGTATCATATTTTACTAATGGTATACTTATGTTTTGTGTTTTTCACACTTTGGTTTTATTGCTGGTTATTACATTCAAATGGTTTTCATTTAAATGCAGTCTAGTGATGCTAAAAAAAAAAGCGCCTAGCTTTTTAGCCACACCCTCCTCTCTATTTTTTGGTGTTTGTATATTTATTTAATTTTCAAGTTTCACAAATGAAATCCTAAAAGAGTTATTTCAATTGCTAGTTATTTTTAATTGCTCCTCTGTGAAAGATACCAAAATACCTACACAGGATTCATTATAAACATTAACTGTTCAGAACCATAATGGAGGAAAGTTGCACATTGGATACCAGTTGAAAGCAACTTTAGTATTTGGAATTTTTTTCCTTAAGTAGCCACTTTGTTCATATAACGTTTTATTAGCAATAAGTATGTCCAGAACAAGTATGTATTGCACAAATAAAAATATGTAAGAATAAATGTTCTGTTCAAAGAAATACTTTGTTCTGTTTAGTAATTAAAATAAAACCCCAAAATAATACAGTATATTTTGTATCTCCTGTTCAGTTGTATATCATTTTATTTGGCTAGTTAATAATTCATAATGAGATTTTTAAAAAAATTGATAACATAATTAGGTGAATTTTTTAAAAATAGGATTTAAATGGTCTAGGTTAATTTAGAAAGTGAATTTGGTCAAACTGATAATGTTTATTGTTGACCTTAAAGTTCTTATTAGTTTTAAATACATATTGTGTATTAGCAGGATAAGCCATATTCTAGAATGTCAATTCTTGCTTATTTTCCTTAACATAGAATGAACAAACTGATGGAGCTAGCAAATTTTCAGCCCAAAAGACCCAAAACAGTAAAGCCACGCCACGTCAGAAAAAAACGGAAAATAAAGGACATGTTGACTGTACCTTCACCAGCTTCCCAAAGGTGATTTTGTTTATAGTTATGAGATGAAGTTGTCTGTTTGTGCCATGTTTGCCTAACTCAGATTATTCTTCCATGTGTCAGTTGGTAGTTTACCTTGGGGACCTCTGGGTTATTGTTTGCCGAACTAGTAAGTTCTCCCAATTCTCTTTGTTTAGCCACATTTGACAATACTCAGCTTTCATCGCTCTTTAACATCATTTTGCTGATTAGACATATTTAGTACTTCTTACTAGTGATTGTAATTTTAATTTCACTTAACTTTTCTGTTACATTAAAATGTAACAAATTGCATTTTAATAGAAAGAATCTGATGTATAAATTATAACAGCTTACCCTCTTCTGTCTTGACATTACAGTCCTATGCTTTTAATCCCTTAGCTGTCCTGAGCAGCAGACAGATTGTAAGCGATGGATTTTAGTAGCCACATTACACAGTAAAAATGAGCAAGTTAACACAACAATGATAATTATTTCATTAGTTAAACTCAAAATAGTATTTCATCATGCAATCTGTATAAAGATGTTATTGAGCACTTACAGAAATTCACTAATTACATGTAGCTAATGACTACTAAGTTGGCTGCTGGTGTCACAGTATATAATATAAACTGTATTAAAAAACTGCCAGATGATGTGGTGTATACCTGTAATCATAGCACTTGGGAGAGGAATGCAGAATGATTACAAGTTCAAAGTGATTCTCTGCAGCGTACAGCGAGTTTAAGCCTGACTCAAATTGACTGGTAAGATAGTTTTCTGGGTAAAGTTTCTGGAAACCAAGGGTGATGTCTTGATTTTGATCCTAAATATCCACAGGGTGGAAGGAAAGACTTGTTATCCACAGTTTTTCTTCCGAGTTAATCATGTACTCCACCACACATGTAAAATAAATGTCAACAAATAAAAATACTGTTTATACTGACTGAACAAGTGTACCCCTGCTGTCTAAAATCAGTAGATAAGTCCTAAGTTTTTCATTTACAAAATGACTTTAAACTTTGAACCTCCTTTAACCTCTGCTTTCCTCATCTGTAAATTAGGTGTTTAATAGTACCACTGCTAAACTGTTAAGGTTTTTGACCTACTAAGTCTAGTTAGTATATGTAGTGCCTAAAATACAGAGAATGTTCCATAGTGGCAGCCTTTTAAATTAAAGAAAATATGAAATAATGGTCTTAGAATTTTATTTTAAATTATAAACTTACATTGTGATTGTTTGTAAATATTAGTTTGCATCCTGTGCTGTTACCTTCGGATGTATTTGACCAACCACAACCTGTAGGTAATAAAAAAATCGAATTCAATATATCGACCAACGTGCCTGCAGCATTAAACAAAGATTTGGAGACAGAACAAAATAATGAGGAAAAAAATTCTGGTAAGAACATTTTAGTTATTTTATATTGTAACAATTTTTTTATGCTCATATAAATTTTATCTAAGTGTCAGCTTTATTTAAAGTATGAAGTTACAGACTGAGAGTGTAACTCAGCTGGTAGAGAACTTGTATGGAGCTCTGGGTGCCCCCCAGGACTTCATAAACTGAGCATGCTAAGGCAGACTTGTAAATCCAGTGCCTTGTAATGGAAGGCAGGAGACTCAGAAATTCAGGTACATACTTGGCTAGTAGTTGGAAGACAACCCAGGTTAAATAAGACTAAAGTGTGAAAAAAATTTCTTTTTCAAAAATTAAAGTAAATTATATGGCTAGGTGAATCTTAATATCATAGATAATTAGTCTATTTTTAGCTGTTACCTAAATAAAACTTAGGTTAAATGGAAAGATTGTCATTGTTGCTTTTTATTTTCTGATATTTTGAGATAGGATCCTCTGTCCCAAAACTGTATTAAACACATATGGTCCTCCTTTCCCCAGTGCTAAAATCAAGGGTATGCACCAACATTTCTGACTTCTTGTTATTTTTTGCTGGTGGTCATGTATACATGATATTTAGGAGTTTTGCTGATTTAAATGCTTATAATAATAGTATTTCTTATATTAACAACTATTCATTTTCTGATTCTTAAGATATTCTATCATTTTATTAACACAATTGTATTATCTTAAGGAAATAAGTCTTGATACTATCCTGGAGTTGTCAGTTTACACACACACATACACACATGCACACACATGCACACATGTGTGCACACATGTGCACATACATTTTACCTAAAACTCAAAGGAGTAAAACATTTTAATGCTTATTGAAACTCCTAATTTGTTAGTAACAGTGGTATTCTTCACTTAAAAAAATGTATTTTTATTTTTTAATTACATGTGTGAGTGTATTTGAAGGCAGATGGATGGTTGAGTGAAGATGTGTGCCTGCTGAGTGCAGTTGCCTGCTGAGGCCAGAATAGGGCACGAGACTCCTGGAGCAAGTGGTATAAGGCTTGTGAGCCACCTGCACAGCATACTGGGAATAGAGTCTGACCCTTTGCAAGAGCTGTATTTGCTTTAAACTACTGAGCCATCTATCTAGCCCCACAGTGACATCCTTTAAATATATGTTTCAGAATTAATAGATGCTATTTGAAATTTAATTGCAAAATACATATAGTAAAAATTTAAAAAGTTACTATTCTATATTCTTTTTTCTTCAAATATGACTAATTTGTAATAGTCTTTGTTAATGTTATTCTAGCCTTTATGATCTGAGATTTATGTTTGTAACAGAATAACTTACATAGCTTTGAAAAAGGATATATTTGGGTCACAGTTTTAGAAGGTTAACCCTTTTACTTTGGGGCCAGTGAAAGAGAAAACTGACTACTTCAAAATATCCAGGAAGCAAAGACAGTTTGAGGTATTAAGAGGTGAGTATCCCAAAACTCCAAGATCATATGAGAAGACTTCCCACTGGACCTTTCTGTTAAAGTGTTAACCCACCTCACATTATTGCCATGCCAGAGATACAAGACTTTAATATAAGGACACATAGGAGGCATTCCAAATTTAAAATACTTCATCTTGCATATATAAAAGCATTTTTATTTCTTGCTAGAGTTTATTACATAACAAGTTATATCGACAGCCTTCAGAGTTTACAGGCTAGTGAGAATAGCTTATTGGTTTAGAACAAAACCCATATAAACCCTTTATTGCTGTTATAGTCCATAGTATAATCGTATCACTAATTGTAGCTCTTAGACTTGGAAGTTCTTCTTAAAGTAAAGATTTATGTTACCTGTGAGTGTGTATGCTGGTCCGTATAAGTATATGCTCATGTATGGGGTTGTACTCTGAGGCCAGAAAAAGGCATCTGGTGCCCTCTTCTGTCACTTTCAACAGGTTCTCATTTTTGGTATTAGCAAGGATATGGTTGCATGGATCCAAGCTGTAGTCTGCATGGTTCTGGAACAAGCACTCATAACCACTGAGCAGTCTCCACCTAGCATCAATTCTTTTTAATTTGTTAGTGTAAATACTAGAATATATTTCTAGTTACTTGTTTGATTGCTTTTGTAAATAAAGAGTTCTAATAAGGATTGTGTAATGTAATAAGTGAACTTTATTTACCTGTTTCTTTTTTTTTTTTGCCCTTTGCATTAGCTTTATTTCTACTTTCTTTTCTCATTTCGTGTCTAGTCACTGTATGTTAATATATTTTTACTATTAATAAATTTATCATATCTATGGGATATAGTTTTATGGTTCTTTGAATAAAATATTTTATGTTTATGGAAGGTAGTCTGTCATCCCAGAGTTTGCTTTTTAGAGGATTTCATCATATTTTTGCAATTTAATGTTGCTATTTAAAGTAAAAAGTTAACTTAAAAATAGCTAATTTCCTAAATATGAAATAATTGTCCATGAGGGATGAACATTACTACTTACTTTTCTTGGAGTGGTGTCAAGGTAAATAGAACTGTTTTGTTCATTTCAGCTTAACATCCTTGACACAAGTCTTAATTTTTGTTGAAGGGAGTAAGATTATTTTAAGTATTGTGATAAAGTATTATGCAGTTCTCATTGTAGATTATCTTGAATGACTTTGATTTATAGTATTAGTAATTTTATAATTCCAATAATTGTACGTTTATTTTAACTTGTTATTGTTACTGTTTTAAAAATGGGAAGGTTAAACAATCAATTGCTATATACCAATATACATAGTCTTATCTAACATCGAATATTTTCTTCAGATTCCTGTTGATACATCAAACTGAAGATGCTAAAACTTAATGCATTTTCTTTCCTATTTGCCCCCTAACTAGCACTACAGAACAAGCATTTGGCACCTTAGCTTTTGTCTGTAGCTGCCTTTGTGCTGCAGTAACAGAACTGAATAGTCAAAGCCTTGGCCCGCAAAACTATACAACACTATTCTTCAGACATTTATAGGAAAGATGGTCCTGTTTCTGTTCTGAGACAACAACAAACACTAAAAATGACCAAATGGTACTTTAGTGAATATAAAACGGGGAAAGAAATCTAAATTATGTTTTGAAGCAAGAGCTATTTTCATTTGTTTTGTTTTTCTTTTTTAATGACTGATATTAATGTTAAACTCTTAGATTCACCAGACACTGGCCTTGATGATTCAAATACAGGATTTGGAAAACTCTTCCCCAAACCTAATGTGAACATCACAGAAGAGATTAAAGAGGACTCTGATGAAATGCCCTCACAGTTTATTTCTAGAAGAGAGTTGGAAAAGGGTCGTATTTCCAGAGAAGGTAATGTAATGACATAAACCAATACATACTTCATCTTACATTTTGTGTCTTATTTCCATTCTTCATGCTTTTTGAAGTGAGGAATTTTTATGGGTCATTTCCATTAAGATAGACATGTTAATATCTCCAGTTTGTTTGTTGACACTTCTTTCTTAGAAACTCATATCTTACACTGGGGAAGTTCCTTACCATGTAGTACAGTCAATATTGGGTAATCAGTAAGTTCCATGAGTTTGGAATTACTTAAGTTGACAAATCATTATCATATAATCTAAAATAGATACAAGGTGACTATTAAATTTCAGTGATTAGAAATCTGAATTTAGGATATTATATCTCAGCATTATTCTTTATTTAACTTTAGAAAAAGTTATATAAAATTTTAATCATTTTCTTTCTATATGACAAAGTATCAGGACCTAGGCAACAAATGAAAGAGTCACTTAACTGGGCTCATGTTTTCAGAGCATTAGAATCTATGGTGGCAGAGCAAAGACCTCATGGCAGGAATAACTGAGAACTCATATCTTGATCCATAATCTGTAGGAAGGGAGAGCACACTAGGAATGGGTCAAGTCTTTTGAAACCTCAAAGGCTGCTCAGTGATATACTTTGTCCAAAGTTATAACTCCTAATCCTTCTCAAACAATTCTAACAAATGGGGACCAAGTATTCAAACATATGGGTTCAAACCAACACACCACTAAATGATTTTTTTTAATTTCAGTATTTATAAAAAAAATTAGTTATTTTTCGTTGTGTTACGAATACCTTTCTCCACAATAATGGGAATCAGCCTCCAATTAATATCTTCACATATAAAATCTAGTTTCCCAAAGCAGATTTCTGGCAGTAAATAGGAGGAACTATAAAGGACTTTAGAGACTTTGTCTATTGATTTTGAGTGCATCATTCCTACATTTGAATATGAAAGTAGCTAATGATTTGGGAATGCATTTTATTTATTTACTCATTCATTCATTCATTCATTCATTCATTCATTCATTCACTTTCCATCCCATTCACTGCCCTCTTCCAATTCACCCCCTCACACAATCCTCCTGTGTCTCCTCCCATTCTAGCATTTCAAGTTTCTTGGAGGCTAGGCACCTCCTCTCCCCCTGAGACCAGACAAGGCAGCCCAGCTAGAAGAACATACCCCATATACAGGCTACAGCTTTTTGAGATAGTTCCCATTCAGTTGTTTGGAGATCAAACTGCTCATCTGCTGACATGTACGTGAGGCAAGCTCTAGCCCATGTATGTCCTTTGATTGGTGGTTAAGTCTCTTACAACCCCTAGAGTCCAGGTTTGTTGATTCTGTTGGTCTCCCTGTGGAGTTCCTTTCTCCTTAGAGGCTGCAATCCTTCCTCCTGTTATTCCGTAAGAGTTCCCAAGCTCCGTCCACTCTTTGGCTGTGGGTATCTGCCTATGTCTGAGTCAACTGCTGAGTGGGACCTTTCAGAGGACAGACAACCTAGGCTCCTATCTGCAAGCATAACAGTATCGTTAATAGTGTCGGAGATTGGTGCTTGTCCATGGGATGGGTCTCAAGTTGTGTTGGGTTTTGGTTGGCCATTCCTACAGTCTCTATCCTATCCCAATACCTGCATTTCTTGTAGACAGGATAAGTTTTGGGTGGATAGTTTTGTGGGTAGGTTGCTATTCTTGTTGCTCCACTAGGATTTCTGCCTGGCCATAGGAGGCAGCCTCCCTAGTCCATATTGCCAATGTGTGAGTCTCATTGATTCTTGGACCCTTTCTCTATCCTGGGTTTCCATCTCTTCCTGGAGTTCCCCTTCCCCGCCCCCATCAGTTGAAAATTTCCATTCATTCTCATGGACATCCAGCTATCCTCCCTACCCCTCTATACTATACCCTAAACTTCTACCCCCAATTCCCCTCTTGATCTAGCAGAATAATTATATAAGTGGTTATCATATATTTATGATAAAGTGACTCTTCTCAAAGAATTGTCTACTGTTAACATTTTTATAAAGCTTTATTTTTGCCATTTTAGCAGTTACAATAGACTGTTAGGATTTTGCTTAAAGAATTACTAAAATGATTTTAATTTTATATTTTTGTCTTGTTTTGTTTTTAAAAAGAAATGGAAACTCTTTCAGTTTTCAGAAGTTATGAACCTGGTGAGCCAAACTGCAGAATTTATGTCAAGAATTTAGCTAGACATGTTCAGGAAAAGGTGAGGTGAGATTTGATTTTCTTCTTTACTTGTCCCACTAGTTTGTTTTCTGATTTCTCTCTCTCTTTTTTTCTTTTGTTTTTTTAAATTTCTAATTCTAGGACCTTAAATTTATCTTTGGGAGATATGTCGACTTCTCTTCAGAAACACAGCGGATCATGTAAGTAGTAGTTCCAGTCTCATTGTGTCTATCTGTTGAAATTCATCATGTCTTGTCGTGCTTGATTTCCTCGTTAGTGCTCAAACCTACGTGGTAAGTCATCTGTTCTCTTACACAAAAGTCCTTTTAGAAGGGATAGACAAATTGTATATCAATGAGCAAATAAAATTTTTAACATTTCAAATTAGATGATATTTGCTAGTTCAGTTTTTCCTACTATGAAAGTGATATAAAGTGTATATTAAGAAATGTTTCTGGTTATATTCTTTTAAATCCTTATTTATAAATCCATCTTTCCTACTAAGTTTTGTCCCAAAGCCTTTGACACTTAAGCATTAGTACTCAACATTTACATTGCCTGAGAACTACTTGGAGAGCTTGGTTAGATGGTTTTCTTGGCCCATCTCCAGATAGGTTTTCTAGTTGTCTCAGGCCTCACGGATTTGCATTTCTAACTAGTGACTTTGGCCGTGTAATATTATTTTAATTTTAAGTAAAACCAATACTTTTACCATCTTACCTGCCTTGTGTCTTTTTGGATATAATTTTGTTCGCATGTACAACTACATACAAGGTATATACTGTAAAGGTTATATTTTCAGTATTACTTTGCTCATATTTACAATTTGAGATGAAGGAAAAATTCCATTTAGGCAAAGGTTATAGATTCTGAAATGATTGTTATCTCTGAAACTAGTAACTATACTTTAAAAAAAATTCACTTCATATTTACTTGGTTTATGCATATGTGTGTGTGTATGCGTTTGTGTATATGTGTATGACATACACAACATATAGGTGGGTCATTACTCTGTGGTGTACACCAGTATGTGTTCAACATACGCCCTTCTTTTTTTGCATTTGTTATGCTCTTTTGTTTGAGAAAAGGTTTTTATTGGTCTAATAGTTGGCAAGTTGGCTTGTCAGGCTGGCCAGTAAGTCAGGGGCCATATGTTTCTGTTGCTCTAGTTTTGTAATTATGAGCATATCAACCATGCCTGGCTCCTTTTTTTCTTTGCTTTTGTTTCTTTTTTTTTTTTTTTTTAAATGAGTGTTTAAAGGGTCCTTTTGTGATCAAAGCAAGCACTTTTTCAGTTGAGCTGTTACTTAACCTTATCATTCGATAGTATCTCTTTTCTATTTTTTGGTTTTTTATATTTGATCGTATTTTCATTGTAACTTACAATTTTTTTATAAATAACCCTTAAAAAGTTCCTTTCAAAAATGTTTATATATAAATATATTGTAGAATAAATAATAAGATATTGGGAGAATAAACTAGGAATAACATGTGACTTAGGCCCTATGCTTGGAAGAGTCATTCTCTCTCTAGGTACCATTAATAAAATGTTGGCTTTGAATATTTGATAAGTCCCCTACTCTAAAATGTCTGTAAATGTTTATAATAATATAAAGCCAATTATGTAAATCTATTACTTGGTTCCTTTTAGCCTTCTATTTACATATTTATTTTTAAATCACTTGAGTATAGTATTGAACTCATTATAAGGTATGTATAAAAACGATAACTAAAAATTTTGCTGGGCAGTGGTTATACAAGCCTTGAATCGCAGCAGTGAAGAGGCAGAGGCAGGTCTGATTTACAAAGTGAGATCCTGGACAGCCAGGGCTACACAGAGAAAATCAAAAACAAAACCGAAAAACCTGAAGCAAACAAAGGAACAAAAACAATTTTAGCTTGCTAAAAGAACAAAGTAAGATATTACTTATATCTCTGCTAGTGGTATAATTTTAAAATTTTAATCATGACATAAATTGTTACTTGTTAAGACCAATACAAAATAGAATTTTCAAATATCTAATTCTAATGTTGAATACTTCTGGTGTTACTTTGAAATAGCAAAATTTTGGCTTGTTATGGCTTTTGATACATGATTTTAAAATGAGCTTTATATCAGAATTACTCTATTTTTACTTTTTTTTACTTCTAGGTTTGATATTCGCTTAATGAAAGAAGGACGCATGAAGGGACAAGCTTTTGTAGGACTTCCAAATGAAAAAGCAGCAGCCAAAGCCTTGAAAGAAGCTAATGGCTATGTTCTATTCGGGAAGCCCATGGTGGTTGTATCCTTTAAACCAGTCCATCCTAAAACTCTATGCTTTTTACCACCTACAGTACCAAAAATTGTTCAAGCTTGGCTTGTTACTTAACAGTTAAACATGCCTTAGCTCAGGTGACAAACTTAATCATTACTTGAAAGTAATGTAACTTTAGCAATGTAAAGTGACGTCCAGCTAAGTTTATACATTTATTCAGCTCTAAATTATTTCCTTATGTTAAATTCAAGGCATACTATCTAGAAATGTACTTGGGAGTCACTAGAAGAGATTTCAGTGTAGTTTAATAAACTCACATCTTTACTTTGGTATTTCAGTGACCAAGATAGATCATTGCATAACTTTCTTGTAGTAATAAATTCAGGTTTTAGATTAGAAATGCAAAGGTATGGATGAGAAAAGTGACAGGTATAAGGAAAGACAGATAGTTTCTATTTTTTTCAAATTGTGAAAATCATGTGAGAGTTAGTGAAAATAATTTTTAAGACTTCTATATTAGATATTAGTTCTGGATATTATTAATTCTTGCATATTAGACCTTGATTATCTTTTTAAAAGATCACTTATCTGTTCATTATGGAGGCCTTAATGTTAACATATTAGCAGTTTGCTCGATCTGCCAGACCAAAACATGATTCTAAAGAAGGAAAACGGAAGTGATACAGACAATAAAGGTAAGTGTGGATAAGACATTCAGTAATAAGACATTTTCTTAGAGTAAATGTAAGGAAATATAAAAATAATACAGGTTACTAATTCAGATATTTTATGAGTTTTTAAGAAAATTTCTGTATACTATTCATTCTCATTAACGTCAAAATTATAACTAGCTTAAAGTAAGCTGTGTGTAACATTTTTTTAGGATTTTATAAAGAATATTGGTCATTATTTTATGTTTTCTGCACAATGATGTTTTTAATATCTAATCTGTGTTGTAATCACTTGGAGAACTGATAAGAACAGATTGCTGACCCTTCCCTTCAAGAGTTTCTGAGTCAGTAATTCTGAGGTGGGTGACCAGTAATCCCATTTATCCTGTCAGTAAGGGATTTGTCATGCAGTAATTGCAAGTATTGCAAGGAACAGTATCTGGCAGGCCAGAGCTGGCTGAGTATCCTGGCACCTGACCAGTCATCCAGTCATTGAGATCACAGGGTAACACTGGGGTGTTTTGTCCAAGGTGCACATTTTCAGAACTGAAGCAAACAGTTACTAAAGTACTGTGTATTTCATCCCATATATTATTAACATTTTTACAAAAATATGATTCTGAAGTATTTTTGTTTAAAACAGGTAGTTTTGGTACTTAAGTGAATGAATGATTTTAAATAGTGGAATTGAATAATATTTTAAATTATTAACTTGGTACTTTGAAAAAAATCAGACAAAAGAATAGTTTCTGAATATTTGGGGGGTGGAGGATAGTTAGAGATAATTTACTTTTAGTTATTCTACTCTTAGAGTCTGAAGAACACAAAAATCATTAGTCAAAATTGCTATTTAGCTGGAAAACACCTATTAAAATAGAAATATTTGCTTACCATTTAATCTTTGTAAGTTTCTTGGAATGTTTAAGTTTACTGTCAAGAGACTCAGATGTCTCAAAATGTTATACAGAAAAAAAGAATGAAGAATTTCAGTCTGTATTTTAGTAAATTGTTTATAAATCTGTTGCTAAAGATTAGAAAAAAATAAACCACATTCTGCTGTTCTTCCTTAGAAGCATTCCTGCGTAAATACTGCTGTAGCACTGTCATACAAGCGTATCCTTTCTTGTCGTATCCTTTTGGAGCAGTGGCTTTGTTTTCTTTCATTTTGTTTTCTAGAAATGTTTGGTCTACCTTCTATCCTTTATCCAGATTAAGTATTTTTTTACTTTATTTAAATGAAACATTTGTCAAATAGTTTTGTTTCCTGGACAAATATTTTCTGTATTTTAAATTCCATGGTTAATTTTCTATGCTATCATATAAGTCAATGAGTTTTTACCAGGGAAAGTTAGTGAATCAGGTCACTTATTATATACAATTGCTTGACCACGGAATATGGTAATATTTCTTATATATGTTAATTTCTTCAACCTAATTCAGGAACATGCTTCCTGTTTTGTGTTATCCCATTTAGGTGTTGTTCTAGTTTCATTTTTGTGGCTGGGACAAATACCCTGACAAAAAGTGACTTAGTGAAGAAGAAGGGAATTATTTGCTTTTCAATTTATAGTTCATTGTTGTAGAGAAGTCAAGGCATGAATCTAAAGTGTAATATCCACAGTCAAGAGCAGAGAGAATAAAGCTATAGCTTGCCTAGTGTAAGCTAGCTTCACAGTCCCCTTTCCTAAGCAATGGTGCTACCCACAATTGGTTGGATATTACATCGGTGAACAGTCAAGACTATGTTATGTGCTCATACCAACATAGTCTAGATAGTGCTTTATTAAGACTTTTCCCAGGTAATCTAATATGTCAAGTTGATAATTAAAACTGCCTAGCGCAGTTGTTCTGTATAACATATAAGTTTTGACTGGGAAATGATCTTTTTCTTATAATAATAAATATATTGAAAATTAAGATTTGAAAAAAAAAAAGAAAGAAAAAGAAAAAGAGAAAGAGAAAAACCCTTAAGATACATCAAGGTTGGTTGTATGCCTTTCACAAGTAGGATTTCCTTTACTCTTTGTCTTTTCAAAACAAAAAAAACTCCAAAAACAAAATTTAAACACACGTGAAGAGAACAGAGAAGACATGTTTATCTACTTATATAGTTAGTAAATTATCTTCTAGAAATAAGAACAATGATTCCAGGCTATATGACAAGAATCTCCCAGAATAGCCAGTCTCAAATTCTGCACATTTAAATTCTGATAATTTTAAAATATATGATAATGCATTATCCATTGATGTTTAATGTCTTAGAGTTTGATTCTACTATATTAATATAGAGAGAACCAGCAGGAAGATAGTGTATGTACAAATGTTTCTATCTCAGAGCTAATAAATCAGAATCACTTCAATAATGTCTTGTACTTGAAAGTTTTCCTTAGTAATAGAAAGGACCACTGACAAATTTGGATTTTTTTTTTTAGGAAAATAAAAATCCTCAAAATTTTGTGGCAAGTGTTGCTATGCTATTATAAGTGCTTTAAAACTACTCACAATTCTGTTGTCATCCTAAGAGTAGAAGCTTTCTAAAATTGATATTGCAGTCTCTTCATATTCACAATTGAAATATTTTAGTTTTTAGTATTAAAAGTAGCCTTTCTTACATATATCTTATGCTGACATGATTCACTAATTTTCTACATATAAATATTTGGGCTTAATTAACTAATTTATTATAATTATTTTTAATGGATCTTTATGGTGTTTTAGGTTCCTTCTGAATTCTGTATCTTTCAAGTACTGTGGAGCATTGAGAGAAGAAATTGGCCGTCTGGACAATGGAACTGTGCGTAACAACTTTGGAAACATTAAAATATTACATATCTTCAAATTAGTGCTTGGAAATGTATTGTACTGGCCTATTGCATATATAATAAATTATTTTTTTCTCAACATTGTCCATAATTTTTCATTACTTGGTTTATATATCTAAGAAAGTGTAGTGTAACTTAATAAATATGAACTTTTAATAATTTTATGGTTCTATGTACATTTTTCTTTATGATACTTATACTTTAATTTCTATTCTTACCTATATACAGATATAGGTACTTTAAATATTTTTTTCATCTTTATTAACTTGAGTATTTCTTATTTACATTTCGATTGTTATTCTCCTTCCCTATTTCGCGACCAACATCCCCCTAACCCTTCTCCCTCCCCTTCTGTATGGGTGTTACCCTCCCCATCCTCCCCCCATTACCACCCTATCCCCCAACAATCTCGTTAAACATATTTTTATTTAGTTAATTATTTTATGAATAATTTTAATTTTTATTGACTACCGCCTGCTCTTTTGATAGTGGAAGATGTGTTGTAAAGTACTACTAGTTGTGATCTTTTCTGTTTTAGAATGTGAATTTTATACCTCTAAACTTATTTTATGTAAAATCATTGCTCACAGAAAAAGACATGTCTCGTAGTAGATTATTCTCTAATTAGGCATAAGAAAGACTTAGAATGTTCAAAAAAATTGTTGTTGTCACCAGTGAGTATAAAATAACCTTTCCCTGAGAGCTGCTCCCCAAAGGCTTGTTCCTTCATTGAAATACCCTTAAGAATTTTAGCTTTTTTCCCTTCTATTTATGACATTGCAAAATGGTCAGAGTACAATAATTCAATATAGGAGTTAGAAATAGAAGTGAACCCTGGAACATGCTGATAAATGCTTAGCTGGTCAAGTAGGTAAAGAACCAGAAGGAAAAAGAAGGGAAATCTTGAAATATGGTGTAGACGGTAGAAAAAAGAAGAGTGGATCAACATAGTAGTTCCTCAATGAGTCACTAAAGATGAGTTAAGACTAAACTTTATGTGTCCACATGTTCTAGAGCTGAATGAAACTGCTTAGCTAGATAAAATGGGTTACAGTTGGTGTTCAGTAAAGTGATAAAAGAAGAATTTACTAAAAAAAAAAATAGAAGACAACTCTGAAAAATGGAAATGGGTCTCCTTAATAGGTCTATTTGTTAACAGGTCTTTTTTTTTTTTTTATTGTCAGATTAGTTATTTCTAGTTTGATAGATCATGTTACATTTTAATTGGGATTAATTATGTTCAATTTTTGATGTGTAAATGACAAATATCCGAGAATATCATCCTAAAGGAAGAAAGATTTATTTTGTCTTAAAGTTTTAGAGAGTTTAGTCTATAGATGCTGACCCAGTTATTTCTGGGACTCTGGTGACACAATAGCATATGAAGGCCATGGTAGTACTGAACTGCTACATCGTAACTCTTTAAAATCTAAAAAGACATGGCAATACATAGCTCCTAAGAAAAGCACGTAGTGAGCAATTTTTCTTGATAGGTCCCTTCTAAAATTTACTACACTTCTCAGAATAGTGCAGTAAGTGTTCTAAGTGCTATCATTGAATAGAGTTCATGGTTTGAATTTAGTCAAAGGTGAAACATTCCTTAAGGAATACAATAGAAGTTAAAAAAAATAGCAAGGGACTTTAATTTGCAAAGGATAATCTAAGGAATAAATGAAAAGGGTTGAGACAGGCCAGACCTTGGTGGTGCATATCTTTATCCCAGCACTTAGAGGCAGAGACAAGTGGCTCTCTGAATTTGAGCCCACTAATGCATAGATTGAGTTCCAGGATAACCAGAGCCACACAAATAAACCCTCTCTCCAAAAATTGTTTGAGATTGTAGAAAATGGAATAATTATATATAGATGAATGGTACAGCTGAAGATGTGTTAGTGTTCTCAAGTAGAAATTGAAAATAATAGGAGACACAAGTAGAAATAGAGTACATAAAATTGGGGCTATTGTAGTGTAGTGCATATTAGGCTGTTTGGATGTAGGTACAGTTCATATAGAATAATGGCTTTCCATTATGCCAAAAATAGTAGTCAAGTAAGTAAGTATTAAACTATGTAAGTATTAAATATTCAGGAGGTAATAGTTTTTAAAATAAGCTTAATTTTTTTCCATATTCTACTATGGAAATAGGAAATTCAGTCTTATAATTGTGTAGGGTTTTGTGTTTGTGATTTTGATTGTTTGAAACAGGTCTTACAGTGAGTATAACATGAGGAAAATTATTTGATTCTGTGCCTCATTTCCCACAGTGGTGGCATCATCTATAGTGTTAGTACTATATGTTAGTAAATATTATAAACATAAACTGGTATGACTTAAATAAGAGATTTCAGTTGTTTTTCAGCTTACTAGTCTCTATAGGTACAAGAAAATACCTAAGATTGAACACTTTCTTTAGGTCCTATCTCTTAAGGGCCAAGATTGGTTTGACTTCTACTGGTTTCTGGTGGGGTTTCTTGGTAAGTGGCACCACTGCCAGGGGCCAGACCCAGCTGTTCTTCTTTCTTGCTTCCTCTTGAGGTAGCAGAAGGAGATGAGCATCAGCAGGGGCAAGACTTAGGTCTTGTGAGATATATAGGATTTTGTTTAATAATAAAACGATTTCCTGTCTTAAGTCTAAGTCACTTTGCTATAGTAGCTGAACTGCCTGTCTGAGTTCCTATGAAACCAGAAACTGCAGTCTCTGGCATTTAGCACTTTATCATAAAGTAGTAGGAGAGTAAGTAAAGTAGCCTTTGTTGTCTCTCAGCAGCAACTGCAAGACTAATTCCCAACCTGCTAGTTGAAGAAAAAGGGTATGCTTTGAAAAGTGACTCTCGTCTTTATTTCTAGAGTCTTTGGTTTTCCATAAAGTGTCCATAAAATTTCTCTAATAAGTTCCCTCTGCTCTCTTCTAATCTTTCTCTTTCATCCTGCTCTGATGTCGCAATAATGCCCTTACTCTTGATATCATTACTCCTAATGCTGTGCCTTTTCTCCCAATGCCTTCTCTCTAAAAGTTTTCTAAGAAGGCTCTTTTCTAAAGTTCTCTCTTTGTCCTCAGCACTTGCGCATCTTTCAGAATACATGATCACATAGTAAAGAATTCATCAGAAGTTTACACATAAATTCAAATCATAAATTGAATAAGAAGTTTACAAAAGAGAATGTGTACATGCATATCCATTAGGAGTAAAATGTTATCTGGTTAAACATTCATCATCTGTCACTAGCTCCATAGGTTTATGGAGAGTTAAAGACCATAACTAAGTTCATTGAAATTATATCTTCTGTCCTCCCACCTGTAGTAAGTCCTCAGTTCCCTTTTTATGACCTTTGGTTAATTGTTTTACAGCCCCTTAGAATATGCTCTAAGTTGAAGATGCCTGCTTGCTCTCTCAGAAGCGATTAACTCCTAACACTTGAAGACTGATAGAGTTCTCATTGTATTTTTTAGTATAAAAGAGGACTTAATAACAGCCCTATTATAAAAGCTTAATAATTATTAATACAGAATTAGGAATCTTATAGAATCATTAAGAATTAAATCATCTATTTGTCTATATAGTGTCACTAGAAGACTTTGTAGTTCTGCAGGAAATTGCACAAAAGGGTAGACTAATACCTAGTGATTGTTATGTATATTTAATAATAACAGGAAAAGCATATTAATATCAGGAATCTTTCCTCTGATAAAATCTTAGCCTTGCCTAGAGATGCAAATTCATCCTAACTTTATAGTCCATAGTGGAACTATCTCAGGAAGATCACCTACTAGTTTTTAGCTTCTTGACAGCTCCTGGCACATCAGCATTGTTGGAATGCGTGGTTAGAGGGACAGATTGCAGAGTGAGACAAGAGACAAAGAATGAATGTTGAAGGAGTAATTTTGTTCTTTTATTGCAATTACTTTTCGGGAACTAACTTGGTTTCATGAGAAATAATCATTTCTGAGGATGTGTTTCTAGAGACCCAAGCCTACCTTCCACCTCATAAAAGATCCCTTCATATTAACATTGCCACACCAAAGGCTAAGCCACTAATATGTGTCCTCTTAACAAAAAGAACTGAAACTATATTAAAACTAGTATCAAGCCAACTCAGTTGTGAATTGTATAAAAATCACAAAGCATTCAAGAAATCCTCAGTCATCCTTCCAATTTAATTATCTCTGAGATGCCCTCAACATCCTTTACTTCCCTTTCTTCATCTAGAGCATTGGACTGCTTGATAAGAAAACACATGGTGGGGCCTGAAATACGGGTCACTGTTTAAGAACAGTGGCCTTCTTCTAAAGGACCAGGTTCACTTTCTGTCATCCACATGATAGCTCACAACTGTCAGTAACTTCAGATACAGGGAATCCCAGTACCCTCAGAAGTGCATTGTAGGCAAAACACTTAAGTAATTAGCAGGTAAGGCTACATGACCAGTTGCCAAAAGGGGAATTATAGTTGACAAGTGATTTTTTAGCCTGTGTGTATCTTAGGGTTTCTATTGCTATGAAGAGATAATATAACATGGCAACTCTCAAAAAGAAAACATATTATTGGGGCTGGATTGCAGGTTCAGAGGTTTAGTCTATTGTTAATGTGGGAAGCATGGTGACATGCAGACAGATTTGGTTGGTACTAGAGAAGGAACTGAGTTGTACATTTGGATCAGTGAATAGCAAGAAGTGAGAGTAAACCATAGCCTGGCATGAGCATTGTAACTTCAAAGCCCACCCTAAAAGACATGCTTCCTCTAGCGAGCACATACCTATTGCAACAAGAACACAAGTCCTAATCCTTTCAATAATAACATTTCTGAGTCTGCACGGCCATTTTCATTAATGGCACCACAGTCTAGTCTTGTGTTCATATGTTGGATATGCAGTCCAGTGTCAAAGGTAGAAAATTTATAGACTTCTACATTAGCCCTTTTTCCCCAGTCCAGAGTTCCTTTCCATTATGCTGTCATCCTGATGATGTTCATTGTCACTATCTATGAACCGAAAGTAGAGTTATTACAGAGTAGAAGTGCTAATAATGTCATTTGAATCTGGAGAAAACCCAGCTCATTGAATACACTCAACTGCTTTAAACAAGTCCCTTATTTTTTACTAGAAGAATTATAATTGACTAAATAGATATCAGATAGTGACTACGGAGGTGAAATTTTATATTAAATACATGAGAATATTCTGTAAAGGAACCGTGACATCATGAAATCAAGAGAGAAAACTAGGCAGTAGATGCCTAAAAGTAGTACCTTGGTGTACAATATAAAAAGCTCAATTGCATGTTCTTTCATGTAGCCAGATGTACAATGTGCGATCTGTCAGGACTAAAGGTAAAGAAGCAGTTACTTCCACAAAATTTTGATAATTTCATAATCTTGATTAAGTAAATCATACAGATAAGCCTTGAAGTTACTGTTTCTTGGAAGGTTTTGTAAAGGAAACACTTAGAAAAAGATACACATCTGAAGGAAGAAAGGGACAGATTTTTACCAAGATCTTTGAAAATGTAAAAGTCAGAAAAACCTTTGCGCAATTGCATGTGATATTCAAGAACTTAGAAAAAGATTTCTACGTAAGATGATGATGTTACCTTTCATTGCTCACATGACAGGTTCAAGGAATAGCAACATACACAGTAGCAACATGTATGGCTTGTTGCAATGATTATACTAAGTCTGTATACTTGTTTTAATTTTTAAAATTACATTTAGAGAGTGAGTGTGATGTAGGGATGCATACACTTTTTCTCACTGTGTTCAGAGATCAAATTCAGTTTGCAGACTTGAAACAAACATTCTTACTGAGACTTCTTTAGTTTTCTAGTGTAAATCTTGAGGTTGAGTGAGTAATTCTGTGCATAGCTTATTTTTTCCTTAAGAAATGTAAAACTAAAATTGATAGCATATGCCTTGTTAGCTCAGCACTTTAGAAGAAGAGGCAAGAGGATCTTGAGGTTCTGGCCATGGCTAAATGGAACTTTTAATTATTTTCTTACTAAATAATCTACTCATGAAATTTCCACAACTCTATGTACTGTATGTTTGTTTCTGTATGTATGTATTGTATACACTCTGTTCTTGCACATAATTTTCCCCATATTAACTCAGTAAGAAAACACATTTTGTGAACAAATTAAAATGTTAAATTTATCACCTTAAAGATCACGCAAATAATATTCTTTATCGTAGCTGATTTAAACTTGACTTCAGCAACATAAAAAATTGGAAGTTCTTCAAATTCTTGAATAACAGATTGCTGAACATGAATCAAAGCAAGATGATGAAATGAGAAATTATAAGATGCAGTTAAAGGACTATCTAAAGGTTATTTTAGAATGATGTTTAATTATAAATTAATTGCTTTCTACTTTCTGAAACTAAAGTGAGTAAACTAGTAGAAAAAAAAATAAAGTTTTTAAAATGAACCCACAAATAGAAACAATAGGTGAAAAGGTGTAAACCAATCTGGTTTGGAGAAAACAAAACTAATAAAATTGAAAAGGTTCTAGCCACACTGCTAAAAAAAAAAAAAAAAAAAAAAAACAATAAAGCAACATAGTTTAAAAATATGAAATAGCTTTCATTGAATACCCAAAAGATTCTGAAAATCTTTTGAACATCTTTTTTAAATTTAGTGGATGCATGCACAACATAATGTGTATATATCTATCTAATGATCATAGTCAAAAAGACTGTCAACTTAAAGAGTAGGAGGGGAACATTGGTTTGATTCCAGGAAGAGTAACTGGAATGGATGGGAGTTGGGGGGTGGGAGGGTAATGTAATGCTTTTAATTAATAACATTAAACATAAAAGACCCAGGCTCTGTATGGTTTCACTATTGAATTCTGCCAAACATGAAAGAAAAAATGTTCAATCCTTCCTCTAGTTTCAAATTCATTTGTAATGATAATTCCATATTCAAGACTATATTTAATGAAGACACAGGTCATTCTTGCTTGTGAATATACAATTAAAAATTCTTTAAAATACAATATGTAGAATTGATCATCAGCTTTGCTAAGTGTCATTTATCTTGGGAGATGCAGGCATGTTCAACTTTTGATAAACATTTGAAAATTCATATTATTAATCGTAATATAAAAGGATAGAAATAGAAATTACAAAATTTTCAAAATTTCATTCCTAATAAAAATGCATGAAAACCAAGAGTGGAAGAAACCTTCAAAACAATTCAGACTTTAAGTCCGAAGAACTGAAGAACTTTCATCTGAAATTAAGAACAAGCAAAGGATGCACAAAGTCACTGTTCCCATTCAAATCTTACAGAAGTAAGAAGTATTTTTATTCGTAGTACTACTACTATTAGTAGTATTATAATAACAATAATGCCATGGACAATAGGCACAAACAAAGTACGCTGTTCACATTAAGCATTGCCTTGATAATTGACATGGAAAACTGAAGAATTAGCCAATGGTTTACAGTGACTGTTAAGAACTGTTCCTAGATTTAAAAATAACATGCATATTACAAGTGTCTGGCAGCAAACTATGAGAAATTGAAATTTCTTATGACATATTTCAAATATTACCAAATGTTACAAATAGTAAATCACCAAATTGTGCTTGACTTAAATGTTCAAAACAACATGGTTTATTAATATGTATATTAGTAGACTTAGGATGTCTGCCTTTCTTGTGATTCATCCGTATTAAATATCACAGTTGTGTATATACTGTTTATACTGACAAAATAAGTCAAGTCTTTGTAAAAGCAACAGTAGACTGAACCCCCGAGTGAACTAGACTGTTGTGGGGAGGGCGGCAATGGGGGGAGGGTTGGGAGGGGAACACCCATAAGGAAGGGGAGGAGGGAGGGGGACGTTTGCCCGGAAACCGGGAAAGGGAATAACACTCGAAATGTATATAAGAAATACTCAATTAAAAAAAAAATTCACGAATGGAAAAAAAAAAAGCAACAGTAATACAGAACTCATGTTTGATAACATTTGCATAAATCTAAATAAATCAAAACTAATCAACATGATTTTTTTTCAGAATAAAAGACAAACATAATTGAAAAAAAAATAGCACCACCAGGAATGTGTTCCGCATAAATGTGGTCAGCTAAGATTTGTCAATGTGAGATGACAGTTTAATAAGCCTAAAAAGTAATGCTTTTGTGTTTTTTAAATATATGTACAAATGGATTATGATATTAACAACCATTGAAAAAAACAAAATACCCTCATACAAAAACATTCAAGAGACATGCACATATAGAATGGAAAAGTAAAAATTACCAGGTAAAGCAGTTAAAGAAGTTAAAGAAGTTGATACAGCAGGATTTTTGATTCCTTTAAGGAACTGATGTCAGACAATATTTTGCTTTTCAAAGCACCATTAAAATAATAAAGACATAACTAATACAGAGAAAAATCTTCATAAAGCTTACATTAATGGCAATTGTATCTAAAATATATAAAGGAGTCAAGATAGAAGAAAAAGAAAATGGACAACACACAAAAATGGAAAGCTAATTTGAATAGACACTTAACTCAGGGGCTAAAGGAGACAGATTAGCACCCAAAATATTTTTTAATGTCTCATACAATTGGAAAGTGCAGTTATAATAAGCAACACCAAATAAATTCCCAAAGTAGCAATGCACAACAATCAGGACTCTCAAACAATATGGAAATGAAACCAACTTTAAAACTTGTCGCTGTGACAGCATTTTAATAAATTATATAAAGGTAGAATAGGAAGTACAAGGCTTTTTAGACAACTAGTCTCAATTCAAATGTAGATAAACAGTTGAGTACAAAATGTGAATTATATTACAGTTCACTTTCAAAGGGTACTTTGAAAAGCACAAATTATGCATCAGACAACAGATTTTATATATGTCAAATGTATAAATAGAACTTGTCCTGTGCCTTTTGTGATTTGTGTATATGCTTGTGATTAGTATTGAAATACTTATGATATGCTTTGATCTGCATGGATATCATTTATTTTGTAATACAGACATTAAACATAGAGTTTTTCTCCCATTATCTTTTGAACATTTTTTTTAAAGAATGCATTTAAAGGATTTTTCTTAGTCTTCTATTTTGTATATAAAGTGTTGCCAGTTTTGGTAGAGAGGCAGACTCATCACTGATTTTTATTTCTGTAAGCCTACTAGATATATGTTTTTATTATCACTATACATAGAATCATTTTGCCTGTATCTGTAGATGGTAATGTAATTTTGTAAACTCTTAACTCTTGCTTTTCCTGCCTCTCTGAATCTTGATTTCCACAATCATGTGTGGATGACACCAACTCAGTATCACTATTTAGTAGAAATGTTCACCTAAATTTATAAAACATTTGTTACTACTCTAGCTATATATTATGTGTCATACATCATAACTGCATAAGTTTCTGTATGTTAGAAAAATTATAAAGTTATTATATATATATTACAGAAAAATGCATATTCTGGGAGATTGATACAAATGACCTACTTTATAGTGAAGAAAAATAAGCATGAAGGAATTTACCAAAAAGAATCACAAATTATTGCTCTAATGTTCCCCAAATACAAACCTTCATATAGGGTTTTGTACTAGCCTACAATTTAAAAGGATTTTATTAGTTTGGATTTGCTTTATTTTACAAAACCTCTGTCTTTTTTATTTATTTATTTATTTTTTTTATTAACTTGAGTATTTCTTATATACATTTCGAGTGTTATTCCCTTTCCCGGTTTCTGGGCAAATATCCCCCTAATCCCTCCCCCTCCCCTTCTTTATGGGTGTTCCCCTCCCCACCCTCCCCCCATTGCCGCCCTCCCCCCAACAATCTAGTTCACTGGGGGTTCAGTCTTAGCAGGACCAAGGGCTTCCCCTTCCACTGGTGCTCTTACTAGGATATTCATTGCTACCCATGAGGTCAGAGTCCAAGGTCAGTCCATGTATAGTCTTTAGGTAGTGGCTTAGTCCCTGGAAGCTCTGGTTGCTTGGCATTGTTGTTCATATGGGGTCTTGAGCTCCTTCAAGCTCTTCCAGTTTTTTCTCTGATTCCTTCAACGGGGGTCCTGTTCTCAGTTCAGTGGTTTGCTGCTGGCATTCGTTTATGTATTTGCTGTATTCTGGCTGTGTCTCTCAGGAGCGATCTACATCCGGCTCCTGTCGACCTGCACTTCTTTCCTTCATCTATCTTGTCTAATTGGATGGCTGTATATGTGTGGCCTCTGTCTTTTAAGAAAATTATCAAATGTTTCAAGAAAATTATCAAATATTAGGTAGAGGTATTGTTACAAGATGAATAGCTGGCCAATGATGGTGCACATCTTTTTATCATTTTATTTACATTTCAAATGTCCCCCTTCCTAGTCTACCTCCATGACACCTCACCCCAATCCCCTCTGCTTGACCTGTAAGAGGGTGCTCTCTCACCCACTCCCTCCTCACCCCTCTAGCAATTCCCTTCTCGGAAGCATTAAACCTTTACAGGACCAAGTACATCCCCTCCACTTATGCCAGACCAGGCAGTCCTCTACTACATATGTATTGGGGGCCATGGACCAGCCCATGTATGCTATTTGGTTGATGCCTTAGTCTCTGGCAGCTCTGAGCGGTCCAGTTAGTTGATACTGTGTTTTTCCTAGGGGTTTGCAATCCCCTTCAGCTTCTTCAGTCCTTCCCCTAACTCTTCCATAGAGGTCTCAGGGTTCAGTCCAATGGTTAGCTGTAAGTATCTGCATCTTTTTCAGTCAGGTGCTGGTAGAGCCTCTCAGAGGACAAAACAAAAACAAAAAACAAAACAAAAAAAACAGCCAAACAAACAAACAAACAAAAAAGAGTAGAGACCATCCCAATTTGGAATCTATCCCATACGCAGGCACCAAACCCAGACAATATTGCTGATGCCACATTGTGCTTGGAGACAGGAGCCTGGCGTTATGGTGCACATCTTTTAATCTCGTCACTAGGAAGGCAGAGGCAGGATAAGCTGCATCTATAGAGTGGGTTTTTGGCCAGCCAAGGCTACACAGAGAAACCTGGTCTCAAAAACGCCATATAGAATTGATGAGTTAAAATGGAGGATAGAATATTTTATCCTACAGGCCCCTTCTATGTCACATGTAACCTGTCACCCACATCCCACATCATTCTCTAGGGTCCAGCCAGATGATTCCTCCTGACCCTCTCCACTCCCACACATCTTGCCAGGTCTTGTCTAAGTTTCACCTACTTTGTCTTGCCATGAAACTAATATCTAGGCTTTGCCAGGACTTTAGCTCCTTATGCCCTAACACACGGTCCTCTCCCATGCCACATGCAACATTTCCACCCAGTCATATCTACTCATACAACTAATACATTTCAACAATAACTAAATATCAATGGCCTCAATTCTCCGATCCAGGGTGGCTAATTAGATCAAGAAATAGAATTCACCTGTCTTCTATGTACAGGAAACACAGCTTTAAAATAGGCATTGTCTTGGAATGAAAGAATGGATAAAAGTAATCAAATAGGCAAGTAGGTGTTGCTATCCGATTTTCTGACAAAATGACTTCAAACTAAAATTAATCAGAAAAAGACAAGGAGGGACACTTCATTCTAACCAAGGAACCAGTTACTACTGTTCTAAACATCTATACACCAAATTCTGGGGAACCCAATTTAAAAAAAAGGAAAAAAACAAAGAGGCTGGATTTAAGGACACAAATTACTATAAACTAATCAATAGAGTGATTTAAATTATCTACTTTATCTAATAGATAGGAAATGTGAAAAAATAAACATTTATTTCACAAAGTGAAGTAAATCAAAGGAACATATCTACAAAATATTGTACCCAAACACCAAAGAATACACATATTGAAATGATTCTTTTTATCTCCTCTGACCAAAGTGCAATTGCATAAATTTACAGCAAACAAATCATCAGTAAATACACTCATGGAGATGAAACAATTCATTACTGAATGATGAGTATAGAAAAAAAATCAAGAAAGAAAAGATTTCCTAGAACTAACATGACAACATAACAGAACCTCAGGGACACATTGAAAACAACTTCATGAGGGAATTGTAGATCTCCCTGTGTCTAAATTAAGAAAGAAGAACGTGGGGACCATATAACCGAATGGAAAAGGCATTTGACTTCCGGTCAAAAGAAAGAAAACATACATATATAACTTAATTATGGAACTAAAGACTGGAAAAATAAGAATAACCCAAATCCAAACATAGTTTTTGGCATGAAATACTAAGAGCAGACATTGAAGAAATTGAAAGAGACTACAGAGAATTAATAAACTTAAGATCCAGTTCTTGGAGGAGGTAAACAAGACAGACAGACCGTTGGCACAATTAACCAAAAGAGAGAAGACACTAATGGAATCAAAAAAGAATAAGAAAGTATACCAGACACCAAAGAAATTTAGCATATTATAAGGAATGTTTCAAAAACGTGTTTCGATTAAGCTCGGGGAAAAGGAGATAGATGAGGTTCTAGATTCAGTAACCACCAAAATTAGAAACTGAGATGTAAGTCCACAACCTATACATATTCATAATAAAGAAGATTGAAATAGTAATAAATAGCCTTCCCACTAATAATATCCAAGGCCTTATGGATTCACAGCACAATTCTACCAGATGTTCACCTTTGTAAATGATACAAAAACCAGAAAGAGCACTCTCAAATTCCTAAATGCCATTATCATTTTTAATACCAGGGGACTTGACTTAAAAATGCTCAACAAAATACATGCAAACCGAATAGATATGCATTGAAAAGTTTATGTCCTATGACAAAGTTGGTTTTATCCGTCCGATTTAGAGATGAAGAAATCATCCCTGAAGCCAGAATTCAATCCAAAGACTATCTCCCTACTCCTTTTCAGTACTGGGTTATTACTAGCTGAAGCAATAAGGTATGTGGAGAAAAAGAAGCACAAATAGGGAAAAAAAAGAGTCAAATTATGTGCAGAGGACATGATACTATACACTAATGATACCCCAACTTCTTTGCAAAAACTTCCAGAAAAAGTAAATCCATCAATGTGACAGGATACAGAATTAGCTTGAACAAATCAATAGCTTTTGTATTCACCACCAACAGGAGACCATAGACACACTTCTCAGAGATGCTTCAAAGAAAATAAGAAAAGACACTAGCAAATGGAAAGATACACAAAAATTGTGGGTTAGTAAACTAAATATTATGAAAAAAAACTATTTTACAGATGTTAAATATAACCAGTACAACTCCAGCTTCCTTCACAGGAATAGGCAAAAGTACCCTAAGATTCATTTGGAAACACAAAAGAGCAGAGATAGCCAAAAGAATACTGAAAAAAAAAAACAAAAAGCTTGTGGAGAATTTAATACATTTTATAGAGCTGTAGGAAAAAAATAATATACTGGCACAAAAATGGTGTAGATCTGTGGAACAAAGTTGAACAAACATAAGTACACATAACTTCAGCCATTTAATATTTATAAGCCTGAGTAGAGAAAGCATCTTCAACAAATGATGCTCAGAAAACTGGATGTCTACATAAAGTTGAGTGAAATATGGCCCATACTTGTCACCTTGCACAAAACTTGGTTCCACATGGGTCCAATACCTAAATCAAGCCCGAAAACTGAGTAGAGTACTCTTCATGATATGGGTGTAGAAAAGAACTTTCTAAATAGTACTCCATTTGGCTTAAGTTAGGCCAATGACGGACTAATGGGAATTCATAAAACTAAAAATCTGCAGATACATGCAGCTAATACCAAACAAATGAACTTGGTGAAGAGGAAGCCCAAAATCCTTACCAGATAAACATCAAAAGATTAATATCCAGACTATATAAATAACTGAAAGTATAAAAAGGTAATCAAATACCTATTAAAAATGGGCTTGAGACCCAGAGAGTTTGCAAAAGAAAAACAGTCTAAGTAGTATCTAAAATCTATTCATTAGCACTAACAAGAAATATGAAAATAAAAATTCTGAGGGTCCATCTCAACCCAGTTAACATGGCAAAGATCAGTAAAACAACCAACGATAAGTACTGAAGAGGGGTGAGGGAAAGGAGACGCCACATTCATTGTTGGTGAAATTAAAAACTGGAGCAGTTGTATAAAAACCAGTAAGGAGACTTTTCAAAAGGCCAAAACAAATGTACTATATGTGCTACCTATCACACTATTTGGGTTTTTGGGTACATGCCCAAAATGTGCTATTACACTCCACAATACTAACTTAGCTGTAGTCATTGCTACTATATCTAAAATAGCTAAATTCCCTTCAAACAAGAAATGGATAATGAAAATGTGATTCATACACACTACAGAATACTATTCAGTTATAAGAAAAATGAAATTTACTTATATCTATGAAACCAGGAAAGATCACCTTGTGTGAGATAATCCAGTTCCAGGAAAACGTATGTCACATGTTCTGGCTCTTTGGCGTTTTCTAGCTATATTTTTTCATGTTTTTTTATTGTATATTATCTCTATTTACACTTCAAATATCCCCTTTCTTGGTTTCCCTCCAGAAACCACCTATCCAATCTACCTTCCCTTTGCTTCTTTGAGGGTGCTACCCCCTACCCAGCCACTCCCTCCCTCCTGACTCCTAGTCATGGCATTTCCCTACACTAGGTCATCAAGCTTTCACAGGACCAAGGGCCTCTACTCCCGACAAGGCCATCGTCTGCTACATAAGCAGCTGGAGTCATAGGTTGCTCCATGTGTACTCTTTGGTTGGTGGTTTAGTCCCAGGGAGCTGTGGTGGGGTCTGGTTGGTTGATATTGTTCTTCCTATGGGGTTGCAAACCCTTTCAGCTCTCCAGTCCTTTCTCTAACTCCTCCATTGGGGACCCCATTCTCAGTCCAATGGTTGGCTGTGAGCATCTGCCTCTGTATTTCTCAGGCTCTTTCAGAGCCTCTCAGGTGACATCTATATTAGGCTCTAGTCATCATGTACTTCTTGGCATCTGCAATAGTGTCTGGGTATAATGACTATATAGATGGATCCTCAGGTGGGTTCCTCTCTGGATGCCCTTTCCTTCTGTCTATGCTCCACATTTTGTCTCTGTATTTCCTCCTGTGAATATTTGGTTCCTTATCTAAGAAGGACTGAAACATCCATTCTGTTCTTTCAACTTTTTGATCCTCATGTGGCCTGTGGATTGTATCTTGGGTATTTTGTGCATTCCATGTGTGTTCTTTGGGGATTGAGTTACCTCAGTCAGGATGATATATTCTAGTTCCATACATTTGCCTAAAATTTCATGAAACCATTGTTTTTTAATAGCTGAGTAGTAGTCCATTATGTAAATATACATATTCTGTATCCATTCCTTCTTTCAAGGACATCTGGTTCTTACCATCTTCTGGCTATTCTAAATAAGGCTGGTATGAACATATTGGGGCATGTGTCCTTGTTTTATGTTGGAGCATCTTTTGGGTATATGCCCAAGAGTGTTATAGCTGGGTCCTCAAGTAGCAGTATGTCCAGTTTTCTGAGGAATGCCAGTCTGATTTCCAGAGTGGTTGTACCAGCTTGCAATCCCACCAACAATGGAGGAGTGTTCCTCTTTCCCCACATCCTCGCCAGCATCTGCTTTTATTGAAGTTTTGATTTTAGCCATTCTGACTGGTGTGAGGTGGAATGTTACGGTAGCTTTGATTTCTCCTATTGACTAATGATGTTGAACATTTTTTAGGTGCTTCTTGGCCATTTGATATTCCTCAGCTGAGAATTTGTTGTTTAGCTCTGTACCCCATTTTTAAAAGGGTTATTTGATTCTCTAGAGTATATCTTCTGGAGTTCTCGTTCTCTCTCTCTCTCTCCCTCTCTCTCTCTCTCTCTCTCTCTCTCTCTCTCTCTCTCTCTCTCTGTGTGTGTGTGTGTGTGTGTGTGTGTGTGTGTGTGTGTGTATTGGGTATTAGCCAGCTACTGGGTGTAGGATTTTTCCATTTTCCCAATCTCTTGGTTGCCGTTTTGTTCTATTGACAGTGTCCCTTGCCTTACAGAACCTTTGCAATCTTATGTGGACCCATTTTTTGATCCATGATCTTAGAGCATAAGCCATTGGTGTTCTGTTCAGGAATTGTTCCTCTGTGCCCACTTTCTTTTCTGTTTGTTTTAGTGTATCCACTTTTATGTGGAGATCCTTGGTGTTAAAAATGGATCAATTTGCATTCTTCTACATGCTGACTGCTAGTTGATCCAGCACCATTTGTTGAAAATGCTGTCTTCTTTTCTCACTGGATGGTTTTAGCTCCTTTGCCTAAGACCAAGTGATCATAGGTGTGTGGGCTTGGAATACCCAAGATACAATTCACAGACCACATGAAGCTCAAAAAGCAGGAAGACAAAAGTGTGGGTACTTCAATTCTTCTTAGAAGGGGGGACAAAATACTCACAGGAAGAAATACAGAGACAAAGTATAGAGCAGAGACTGAAGGAAAGGCTATCCAGATACGGTCCCACTTGGGGATCCATCCCACATACGGTCACCAAACCCAGACAATATTGAGGATGCCAAGAAGTGCATGCTGACTGGACCCTGATATAGCTATTATCTGAGAGGCTCCGCCAGAGCCTGACAAATACCGAGGTGGATACTTACAGCCAACTGTTGGATTGAGAAGAGGGTCCCCAGTGAAGGAGTTAGAAAAGGACTGAGGTAACTGAGGGGGTTTGGAACCCCATAGGAAGTACAACAATGTCAGCCAACCAGACCCCCCAGTGCTCCCAGGCACTAAACCACCAACCAATGAGTACAAGTGGAGCTATCCATGGCTCCAGCCACATATGTAGCAGAGGATAACCTTGTCAGCATCAGCGAGAAAAGAGTCCCTTGGTCCTGTGAAGGCTCAATGGCCCAGTATAGGGGAATGCCAGGGTGGGAGGTGGGGCAGAGTGGGTGGTTTGGTTGGGGAGCACCCTCACAGAAATTGGGGGAGGGTGGATTGGATAGAGGGTTTCTGGAGGGGACACTGAAAAAGGGGATAACATTTAAAATGTAAATAAAGAAAATATCCAATAAAAATACTTACAAAAAAATTTGTGTTGATGCAATGACTGATACCCATGGCTTCAGCTGGATATGTAGCAGAAGATTGTGGCATTGACATCACTGGGATGGGAGACCCTTTTCCCTGTTGAGGCTTGATGACCCAGGATAGGGGAACAGCAGGCTGCAGAGGCAGGAGTGGGTTGGCAGGCAGGGGAGCACTCTCATAGAGGCAGCGGGTAAGGAAAAGGGGATTCGGGGCTTGTGGAGAGGAAACTGGGAAGGATGATAACATTTGAAATGTAAATAAATAAAATAACCAATAAAAGAAGGAAAAATAGTTGTGTTGAAAGACAGCCCCATTGTAGTAATGTTAAGTCAAGGTACTTTTCATAAGAGGTCTGCATTCATAATGTATGGTAAAGAGCCCCTCTTTCTTCTGTCCTTTGATCAAAAAGTATTTGCCTGGTTACTAGGACACAACAAAGTGAATGGCCTATTTCAAATTGCAAACCTTTCAATGCCTTGATATCAAATTTATGAAAATTAAGCATTTTATATAAATAATTTTAAAATAAAGATAAAAAGATAATTAAAAATAATGTATAGTATATATGTGATGACAAGATTCATATTTCTAAAACTCATATTTGCCAAGATTTTTTATTGTTATTACTAATTTTATTCAGTGATATAACTTATGTGATATTTAGAGTATCAAAGGTTATCATCATTAGCTTTCTCTGGGTTGTGTTCTTATCTGGAAGCTTGATGGTGGGAAGATATATTTCCAAACACATATTGTTTGTAAGTAGAATTTTTTTTTTTTGCTCTCATAGAACCCTGGGCCTTTGGTTTTATGGGATATTGGGAGAGGACATCCACAGTTCCTCAAAACTGCCTTCTGTCCTCATCACATAACTTTCCTACCTGGCTGCTTCCTTTTTTAGCCCTGAAAGGAGAATTTCTAGAGGGAAATAGATGAAGCTCTACTCAACCTGATGTAATGAGGCATCCTATCCCGTTTGTCAGATTCTATCAGAAGTAACTCACGTGTGTTGTCTACAGTCAAGAGATGGGGGCCATTATCCAAAGTCATGAACCCCAGGAGGTGAAGATTATAGGGGTACTTACACCTTCCTACAAAAAGTGTGATTGTAGGACTATGCATTGCTGCATACATAAAAAATCACTCACAATGAACAAGTTTATCTATAAAAGTAACTGAAATTAAAAAAGCACCAAGAAAAGAGTGACTATTTGGGGAGAATAGTTTTATATTTAACATAAAAAGAAAACCAAATAAAAAAGTGTTTTAAATAATGTTTCAAAAGTTCTAAGTTAACTTGTGATTGAAATTGTAATTTCTGTGGAATTGTAATTTCACAGAATAAGAACTGTGTTTTGGCCCACACCCGCGGATCCCGGCCCGCAGCAGCTCTCTGCTCCCAGACCCGGTGAGAGAGAGACCCAACCGCCTGGTCAGGTGGGCACTCCTGAGGCTGCAGAGCGGAAGAGACCACCAACACTGCTCACCCCTGCCCACATCCCTGGCCCAAGAGGAAACTGTATAAGGCCTCTGGGCTCCCGTGGGGGAGGGCCCAGGAGCGGCAGGACTTCTGCGCCTGAGACACCGCTGGAACCTGAAAGAAACAGACCGGATAAACAGTTCTCTGCACCCAAATCCCGTGGGAGGGAGAGCTAAACCTTCAGAGAGGCAGACAAGCCTGGGAAACCAGAAGAGACTGCTCCCTGCACACACATCTCGGACGCCAGAGGAAAAAGCCAAAGACCATCTGGAACCCTGGTGCACTGAAGCTCCCGGAAGGGGCGGCACAGGTCTTCCTGGTTGCTGCCACTGCAGAGAGCCCCTGGGCAGCACCCCACGAGCGAACCTGAGCCTCGGGACCACAGGTAAGACCAAATTTTCTGCTGCAAGAAAGCTGCCTGGTGAACTCAAGACACAGGCCCACAGGAACAGCTGAAGACCTGTAGAGAGGAAAAACTACACGCCCGAAAGCAGAACACACTGTCCCCATAACTGACTGAAAGAGAGGAAAACAGGTCTACAGCACTCCTGACACACAGGCTTATAGGTCAGTCTAGCCACTGTCAGAAATAGCAGAACAAAGTAACACTAGAGATAATCTGATGGCGAGAGGCAAGCGCAGGAACCCAAGCAACAGAAACCAAGACTGCATGCCATCATCGGAGCCCAATTCTCCCACCAAAACAAACATGGAATATCCAAACACACCAGAAAAGCAAGATCTAGTTTCAAAATCATATTTGATCATGATGCTGGAGGACTTCAAGAAAGACATGAACACACTTAGGGAAACACAGGAAATCATTAATAAACAAGTAGAAGCCTACAGAGAGGAATGGCAAAAATCCCTGAAAGAATTCCAGGAAAACACAATCAAACAGATGAAGGAATTAAAAATGGAAATAGAAGCAATCAAGAAAGAACACATGGAAACAACCCTGGATATAGAAAACCAAAAGAAGAGACAAGGAGCTGTAGATACAAGCTTCACCAACAGAATACAAGAGATGGAAGAGAGAATCTCAGGAGCAGAAGATTCCATAGAAATCATTGACTCAACTGTCAAAGATAATGTAAAGCGGAAAAAGCTACTGGTCCAAAACATACAGGAAATCCAGGACTCAATGAGAAGATCAAACCTAAGGATAATAGGTATAGAAGAGAGTGAAGACTCCCAGCTCAAAGGACCAGTAAATATCTTCAACAAAATCATAGAAGAAAACTTCCCTAACCTAAAAAAAGAGATACCCATAGGCATACAAGAAGCCTACAGAACTCCAAATAGATTGGACCAGAAAAGAAACACCTCCCGTCACATAATTGTCAAAACACCAAACGCACAAAATAAAGAAAGAATATTAAAAGCAGTAAGGGAAAAAGGTCAAGTAACATATAAAGGGAGACCTATCAGAATCACACCAGACTTCTCGCCAGAAACTATGAAGGCCAGAAGATCCTGGACTGATGTCATACAGACCCTAAGAGAACACAAATGCCAGCCCAGGTTACTGTATCCAGCAAAACTCTCAATTAACATTGATGGAGAAACGAAGATATTCCATGACAAAACCAAATTTACACAATATCTTTCTACAAATCCAGCACTACAAAGGATAATAAATGGTAAAGCCCAACATAAGGAGGCAAGCTATACCCTAGAAGAAGCAAGAAACTAATCGTCTTGGCAACAAAACAAAGAGAATGAAAGCACACAAACATAACCTAACATCCAAATATGAATATAAAGGGAAACAATAATCACTATTCCTTAATATCTGTCAATATCAATGGCCTCAACTCCCCAATAAAAAGACATAGATTAACAAACTGGATACGCAACGAGGACCCTGCATTCTGCTGCCTACAGGAAACACACCTCAGAGACAAAGACAGACACTACCTCAGAGTGAAAGGCTGGAAAACAACTTTCCAAGCAAATGGTCAGAAGAAGCAAGCTGGAGTAGCCATTCTAATATCAAATAAAATCAATTTCCAACTAAAAGTCATCAAAAAAGATAAGGAAGGACACTTCATATTCATCAAAGGAAAAATCAACCAAGATGAACTCTCAATCCTAAATATCTATGCCCCAAATACAAGGGCACCTACATACGTAAAAGAAACCTTACTAAAGCTCAAAACACACATTGCACCTCACACAATAATAGTGGGAGATTTCAACACCCCACTCTCATCAATGGACAGATCATGGAAACAGAAATTAAACAGTGATGTCGACAGACTAAGAGAAGTCATGAGCCAAATGGACTTAACGGATATTTATAGAACATTCTATCCTAAAGCAAAAGGATATACCTTCTTCTCAGGTCCTCATGGTACTTTCTCCAAAATTGACCATATAATTGGTCAAAAAACGGGCCTCAACAGGTACAGAAAGATAGAAATAATCCCATGCGTGCTATCGGACCACCACGGCCTAAAACTGGTCTTCAATAACAATAAGGGAAGAATGCCCACATATACGTGGAAATTGAACAATGCTCTACTCAATGATAACCTGGTCAAGGAAGAAATAAAGAAAGAAATTAAAAACTTTTTAGAATTTAATGAAAATGAAGATACAACATACTCAAACTTATGGGACACAATGAAAGCTGTGCTAAGAGGAAAACTCATAGCGCTGAGTGCCTGCAGAAAGAAACAGGAAAGAGCATATGTCAGCAGCTTGACAGCACACCTAAAAGCTCTAGAACAAAAAGAAGCAAATACACCCAGGAGGAGTAGAAGGCAGGAAATAATCAAACTCAGAGCTGAAATCAACCAAGTAGAAACAAAAAGGACCATAGAAAGAATCAACAGGACCAAAAGTTGGTTCTTTGAGAAAATCAACAAGATAGATAAACCCTTAGCCAGACTAACGAGAGGACACAGAGAGTGCGTCCAAATTAACAAAATCAGAAATGAAAAGGGAGACATAACTACAGATTCAGAGGAAATTCAAAAAATCATCAGATCTTACTATAAAAACCTATATTCAACAAAATTTGAAAATCTTCAGGAAAAGGACAATTTCCTAGACAGATACCAGGTATCAAAGTTAAATCAGGAACAGATAAACCAGTTAAACAACCCCATAACTCCTAAGGAAATAGAAGCAGTCATTAAAGGTCTCCCAACCAAAAAGAGCCCAGGTCCAGATGGGTTTAGTGCAGAATTCTATCAAACCTTCATAGAAGACCTCATATCAATATTATCCAAACTATTCCACAAAATTGAAACAGATGGAGCCCTACCGAATTCCTTCTACGAATCTACAATTACTCTTATACCTAAACCACACAAAGACACAACAAAGAAAGAGAACTTCAGACCAATTTCCCTTATGAATATCGACGCAAAAATACTCAATAAAATTCTGGCAAACCGAATTCAAGAGCACATCAAAACAATCATCCACCATGATCAAGTAGGCTTCATCCCAGGCATGCAGGGATGGTTTAATATACGGAAAACCATCAACGTGATCCATTATATAAACAAACTGAAAGAACAGAACCACATGATCATTTCATTAGATGCTGAGAAAGCATTTGACAAAATTCAACACGCCTTCATGATAAAAGTCCTGGAAAGAATAGGAATTCAAGGCCCATACCTAAACATAGTAAAAGCCATATACAGCAAACCAGTTGCTAACATTAAACTAAATGGAGAGAAACTTGAAGCAATCCCACTAAAATCAGGGACTAGACAAGGCTGCCCACTCTCTCCCTACTTATTCAATATAGTTCTTGAAGTTCTAGCCAGAGCAATCAGACAACAAAAGGAGATCAAAGGGATACAGATCGGAAAAGAAGAGGTCAAAATATCACTATTTGCAGATGATATGATAGTATATTTAAGTGATCCCAAAAGTTCCACCAGAGAACTACTAAAGCTGATAAACAACTTTAGCAAAGTGGCTGGGTATAAAATTAACTCAAATAAATCAGTTGCCTTCCTCTATACAAAAGAGAAACAAGCCGAGAAAGAAATTAGGGAAACGACACCCTTCATAATAGACCCAAATAATATAAAGTACCTCGGTGTGACTTTAACCAAGCAAGTAAAAGATCTGTACAATAAGAACTTCAAGACACTGAAGAAAGAAATTGAAGAAGACCTCAGAAGATGGAAAGATCTCCCATGCTCATGGATTGGCAGGATTAATATAGTAAAAATGGCCATTTTACCAAAAGCAATCTACAGATTCAATGCAATCCCCATCAAAATACCAATCCAATTCTTCAAAGAGTTAGACAGAACAATTTGCAAATTCATCTGGAATAACAAAAATCCCAGGATAGCTAAAGCTATCCTCAACAATAAAAGGACTTCAGGGGGAATCACTATCCCTGAACTCAAGCAGTATTACAGAGCAATAGTGATAAAAACTGCATGGTATTGGTACAGAGACAGACAGATAGACCAATGGAATAGAATTGAAGACCCAGAAATGAACCCACACACCTATGGTCACTTGATTTTTGACAAAGAGCCAAAACCATCCAATGGAAAAACGATAGCATTTTCAGCAAATGGTGCTGGTTCAACTGGAGGGCAACATGTAGAAGAATGCAGATCGATCCATGCTTATCACCCTGTACAAAGCTTAAGTCGAAGTGGATCAAGGACCTCCACATCAAACCAGACACACTCAAACTAATAGAAGAAAAACTAGGGAAGCATCTGGAACACATGGGCACTGGAAAAAATTTCCTGAACAAAACACCAATGGCTTATGCTCTAAGATCAAGAATTGACAAATGGGATCTCATAAAACTGCAAAGCTTCTGTAAGGCAAAGGACACTGTGGTTAGGACAAAACGGCAACCAACAGATTGGGAAAAGATCTTTACCAACCCTACAACAGATAGAGGCCTTATATCCAAAATATACAAAGAACTCAAGAAGTTAGACCGCAGGGAAACAAATAACCCTATTAAAAAATGGGGTTCAGAGCTAAACAAAGAATTCACAGCTGAGGAATGCCGAATGGCTGAGAAACACCTAAAGAAATGTTCAACATCTTTAGTCATAAGGGAAATGCAAATCAAAACAACCCTGAGATTTCACCTCACACCAGTGCGATTGGCTAAGATCAAAAACTCAGGTGACAGCAGATGCTGGCGAGGATGTGGAGAAAGAGGAACACTCCTCCATTGTTGGTGGGATTGCAGACTGGTAAAACCATTCTGGAAATCAGTCTGGAGGTTCCTCAGAAAATTGGACATTGAACTGCCTGAGGATCCAGCCATACCTCTCTTGGGCATATACCCAAAAGATGCCTCAACATATAAAAGAGACACGTGCTCCACTATGTTCATCGCAGCCTTATTTATAATAGCCAGAAACTGGAAAGAACCCAGATGCCCTTCAACAGAGGAATGGATACAGAAAATGTGGTACATCTACACAATGGAATACTACTCAGCTATCAAAAACAACGAGTTTATGAAATTCGTAGGCAAATGGTTGGAACTGGAAAATATCATCCTGAGTGAACTAACCCAATCACAGAAAGACATACATGGTATGCACTCATTGATAAGTGGCTATTAGCCCAAATGCTTGAATTACCCTAGATCCCTAGAACAAATGAAACTCAAGACGGATGATCAAAATGTGAATGCTTCACTCCTTCTTTAAATGAGGAGAAAGAATACCCTTGGCAGGGAAGGGAGAGGCAAAGATTAAAACAGAGACTGAAGGAACACCCATTCAGAGCCTGTCCCACATTTGGCCCATACATATACAGCCACCCAATTGGACTAGATGGATGAAGCAAAGAAGTGCAGACCGACAGGAGCCGGATGTAGATCGCTCCTGAGAGACACAGCCAGAATACAGCAAATACAGAGGCGAATGCCAGCAGCAAACCACTGAACTGAGAATAGGTCCCCTATTGAAGGAATCAGAGAAAGAACTGGAAGAGCTTGAAGGGGCTCGAGACCCCAAAAGTACAACAATGCCAAGCAACCAGAGCTTCCAGGGACTAAGCCACTACCTAAAGACTATACATGGACTGACCCTGGACTCTGACCCCATAGGTAGCAATGAATATCCTAGTCAGAGCACCAGTGGAAGGGGAAGCCCTGGGTCCTGCTAAGACTGAACCCCCAGTGAACTAGTCTATGGGGGGAGGGCGGCAATGGTGGGAGGGTTGGGAGGGGAACACCCATAAGGAAGGGGAGGGGGGAGGGGGATGTTTGCCCGGAAACCGGGAAAGGGAATAACACTCGAAATGTATATAAGAAATACTCAAGTTAATAAAAAAAAAAAATAAAAAAAAAATAAAGCCAAAAAAAAAAAAAAGAATAATTGGAATAGTAGAGAAAGAAGATTTCTAGCTCAAAGGACCTGAAAACATCTTCAACAAAATCAAGGAAGAAAACATTCCAACCTAAAGAAAGAGATGGCCATAAAGATATAAGAAGCCCGTAGAACACACACACACACACACACACACACACACACACACACACACACACACACACACACACAAAAATGGGACCAGAAAAGAAAGTCCTCTAGTCACATAATAATCAAAACACTAAATGCAAAGAAGAAAGAAATAATATTAAAAGCTGCAAGGAAAAAAGGGCCAAGTAACATACAAAGCAGAACTATCAGACTTATACCAGACTTCTCAATAGAGACTATGAAAGACAGAAGAGCCTGGCCAAAAGTCATGTAGACTCTAAGAGAACACAAATGCCAGCCAAGGCTACTATATTCAGCAAAACACTCAATCAACATAGATGGAAAAAACAAAATATTACAGGACAAAATGAAATTCAAATCGTATCTGTTTACCAATCCAGCCCTATAAAGGATCCCAGAACACAAAACAAAACAAAAAACAAACAAACTAACAAACAAACAAACAAAAAAAAAAAGAACTGTGTTTTGGCAATTGAACATTTTATTATAGTGACATTTTTAGAACTTTGCAGGCACAAAACACAGAAAAGCAAAGAAATTGGATGCATCCTATAAGAAATACTGTTTACTTAATAATGATGAACACGACCCGCGGATCCCGGCCCGCAGCAGCTCTCTGCCCCCAGACCCTGTGAGAGAGAGACCCAACCGCCTGGTCAGGTGGGCACTCCTGAGGCTGCAGAGCGGAAGAGACCACCAACACTGCTCACCCCTGCCCACATCCCTGGCCCAAGAGGAAACTGTATAAGGCCTCTGGGCTCCCGTGGGGGAGGGCCCAGGAGCGGCAGGACCCATGCCTGAGACACCGCCAGAACCTGAATGAAACAGACCGGATAAACAGTTCTCTGCACCCAAATCCTGTGGGAGGGAGAGCTGAACCTTCAGAGAGGCAGACAAGCCTGGGAAACCAGAAGAGACTGCTCCCTGCACACACATCTCGGACGCCAGAGGAAAAAGCCAAAGACCATCTGGAACCCTGGTGCACTGACTCCCGGAAGGGGCGGCACAGGTCTTCCTGGTTGCTGCCACTGCAGAGAGCCCGTGGGCAGCACCCCACAAGCGAACTTGAGCCTCAGGACCACAGGTAAGACCAACTTTTCTGCTGCAAGAAAGCTGCCTGGTGAACTCAAGACACAGGCCCACAGGAACAGCTGAAGACCTGTAGAGAGGAAAAACTACATGCCGGAAAGCAGAACACTCTATCCCCATAACTGACTGAAAGAGAGGAAAACAGGTCTACAGCACTCCTGACGCACAGGCTTATAGGACAGTCTAGCCACTGTCAGAAATAGCAGAACAAAGTAACACTAGAGATAATCTGATGGCGAGAGGCAAGCACAGGAACCCAAGCAACAGAAACCAAGACTACATGGCAACATCGGAGCCCAATTCTCCCATCAAAACAAACATGGAATATCCAAACACACCAGAAAAGCAAGATCTATTTTCAAAATCATTTTTGATCATGATGCTGGAGGACTTCAAGAAAGACGTGAAGAACTCCCTTAGAGAACAAGTAGAAGCCTACAGAGAGGAATCGCAAAAATGCCTGAAAGAATCGCAAAAATCCCTGAAAGAATTCCAGGAAAACATAAATAAACAAGTAGAAGCCCATAGAGAGGAGACACAAAAATCCCTGAAAGAATTCCAGGAAAACATAAATAAACAAGTAGAAGCCCATAGAGAGGAGACACAAAAATCCCTGAAAGAATTCCAGGAAAACACAATCAAACAGTTGAAGGAATTAAAAATGGAAATAGAAGCAATCAAGAAAGAACACATGGAAACAACCCTGGATATAGGAAACCAAAGAAGAGACAAGGAGCTGTAGATACAAGCTTCACCAACAGAATACAAGAGATGGAAGAGAGAATCTCAGGAGCAGAAGATTCCATAGAAATCATTGACTCAACTGTCAAAGATAATGTAAAGCAGAAAAAGCTACTGGTCCAAAACATACAGGAAATCCAGGACTCAATGAGAAGATCAAACCTAAGGATAATAGGTATAGAAGAGAGTGAAGACTCCCAGCTCAAAGGACCAGTAAATATCTTCAACAAAATCATAGAAGAAAACTTCCCTAACCTAAAAAAAGAGATACCCATAGACATACAAGAAGCCTACAGAACTCCAAATAGATTGGACCAGAAAAGAAACACCTCCCGTCACATAATTGTCAAAACACCAAACGCACAAAATAAAGAAAGAATATTAAAAGCAGTAAGGGAAAAAGGTCAAGTAACATATAAAGGCAGACCTATCAGAATCACACCAGACTTCTCGCCAGAAATTATGAAGGCCAGAAGATCCTGGACTGATGTCATACAGACCCTAAGAGAACACAAATGCCAGCCCAGGTTACTGTATCCAGCAAAACTCTCAATAAACATTGATGGAGAAACCAAGATATTCCATGACAAAACCAAATTTACACAATATCTTTCTACAAATCCAGCACTACAAAGGATAATAAATGGTAAAGCCCAACATAAGGAGGCAAGCTATACCCTAGAAGAAGCAAGAAACTAATCATCTTGGCAACAAAACAAAGAGAATGAAAGCACACAAACATAACCTCACATCCAAATATGAATATAACGGGAAGCAATAATAAATATTCCTTAATATCTCTCAATATCAATGGCCTCAATTCCCAATAAAAAGACATAGATTAACAAACTGGATACGCAACGAGGACCCTGCATTCTGCTGCCTACAGGAAACACACCTCAGAGACAAAGACAGACACTACCTCAGAGTGAAAGGCTGGAAAACAACTTTCCAAGCAAATGGTCAGAAGAAGCAAGCTGGAGTAGCCATTCTAATATCAAATAAAATCAATTTCCAACTAAAAGTCATCAAAAAAGATAAGGAAGGACACTTCATATTCATCAAAGGAAAAATCCACCAAGATGAACTCTCAATTTTAAATATCTATGCCCCAAATACAAGGGCACCTACATATGTAAAAGAAACCTTACTAAAGCTCAAAACACACATTGCACCTCACACAATAATAGTGGGAGATTTCAACACCCCACTCTCATCAATGGACAGATCATGGAAACAGAAATTGAACAGAGATGTAGACAGACTAAGAGAAGTCATGAGCCAAATGGACTTAACGGATATTTATAGAACATTCTATCCTAAAGCAAAAGGATATACCTTCTTCTCAGCTCCTCATGGTACTTTCTCCAAAATTGACCATATAATTGGTCAAAAAACGGGCCTCAACAGGTACAGAAAGATAGAAATAATCCCATGCGTGCTATCGGACCACCACGGCCTAAAACTGGTCTTCAATAACAATCAAGGAAGAATGCCCACATATACTTGGAAATTGAACAATGCTCTACTCAATGATAACCTGGTCAAGGAAGAAATAAAGGAAGAAATTAAAAACTTTTTAGAATTTAATGAAAATGAAGGTACAACATACCCAAACTTATGGGAAACAATGAAAGCTGTGCTAAGAAGAAAACTCATAGCGCTGAGTGCCTGCAGAAAGAAACAGGAAAGAGCATATGTCAGCAGATTGACAGCACACCTAAAAGCTCTAGAACAAAAAGAAGCAAATACACCCAAGAGGAGTAGAAGGCAGGAAATAATCAAACTCAGAGCTGAAATCAACCAAGTAGAAACAAAAAGGACCATAGAAAGAATCAACAGAACCAAAAGTTGGTTCTTTGAGAAAATCAACAAGATAGATAAACCCTTAGCCAGACTAACGAGAGGACACAGAGAGTGCGTCCAAATTAACAAAATCAGAAATGAAAAGGGAGACATAACTACAGATTCAGAGGAAATTCAAAAAATCATCAGATCTTACTATAAAAACCTATATTCAACAAAACTTGAAAATCTGCAGGAAATGGACAATTTCCTAGACAGATACCAGGTATCGAAGTTAAATCAGGAACAGATAAACCAGTTAAACAACCCCATAACTCCTAAGGAAATAGAAGCAGTCATTAAAGGTCTCCCAACCAAAAAGAGCCCAGGTCCAGACGGGTTTAGTGCAGAATTCTATCAAACCTTCATAGAAGACCTCATACCAATATTATCCAAACTATTCCACAAAATTGAAACAGATGGAGCACTACCGAATTCCTTCTACGAAGCCACAATTACTCCTATACCTAAACCACACAAAGACACAACAAAGAAAGAGAACTTCAGACCAATTTCCCTTATGAATATCGACGCAAAAATACTCAATAAAATTCTGGCAAACCGAATTCAAGAGCACATCAAAACAATCATCCACCATGATCAAGTAGGCTTCATCCCAGGCATGCAGGGATGGTTTCATATAAGGAAAACCATCAATGTGATCCATTATATAAACAAACTGAAAGAACAGAACCACATGATCATTTCATTAGATGCTGAGAAAGCATTTGACAAAATTCAACACCCCTTCATGATAAAAGTCCTGGAAAGAATAGGAATTCAAGGCCCATACCTAAACATAGTAAAAGCCATATACAGCAAACCAGTTGCTAACATTAAACTAAATGGAGAGAAACTTGAAGCAATCCCACTAAAATCAGGGACTAGACAAGGCTGCCCACTCTCTCCCTACTTATTCAATATAGTTCTTGAAGTTCTAGCCAGAGCAATCAGACAACAAAAGGAGATCAAGGGGATACGGATCGGAAAAGAAGAGGTCATAATATCACTATTTGCAGATGACATGATAGTATATTTAAGTGATCCCAAAAGTTCCACCAGAGAACTACTAAAGCTGACAAACAAATTCAGCAAAGTGGCTGGGTATAAAATTAACTCAAATAAATCAGTTGCCTTCCTCTATACAAAAGAGAAACAAGCCGAGAAAGAAATTAGGGAAACGACACCCTTCATAATAGACCCAAAAAATATAAAGTACCTCGGTGTGACTTTAACCAAGCAAGTAAAAGATCTGTACAATAAGAACTTCAAGACACTGAGGAAAGAAATTGAAGAAGACCTCAGAAGATGGAAAGATCTCCCATGCTCATGGATTGGCAGGATTAATATAGTAAAAATGGCCATTTTACCAAAAGCAATCTACAGATTCAATGCAATCCCCATCAAAATACCAATCCAATTCTTCAAAGAGTTAGACAGAACAATTTGCAAATTCATCTGGAATAACAAAAAACCCAGGATAGCTAAAGCTATCCTCAACAATAAAAGGACTTCAGGGGGAATCACTATCCCTGAACTCAAGCAGTATTACAGAGCAATAGTGATAAAAACTGCATGGTATTGGTACAGAGACAGACAGATAGACCGATGGAATAGAATTGAAGACCCAGAAATGAACCCACACACCTATGGTCACTTGATTTTTGACAAAGAGCCAAAACCATCCAATGGAAAAACGATAGCATTTTCAGCAAATGGTGCTGGTTCAACTGGAGGTCAACATGTAGAAGAATGCAGATCGATACATCCTTATCACCCTGTACAAAGCTTAAGTCCAAGTGGATCAAGGACCTCCACATCAAAACAGACACACTCAAACTAATAGAAGAAAAACTAGGGAAGCATCTGGAACACATGGGCACTGGAAAAAATTTCCTGAACAAAACACCAATGGCTTATGCTCAAAGATCAAGAATTGACAAATGGGATCTCATAAAACTGCAAAGCTTCTGTAAGGCAAAGGACACTGTGGTTAGGACAAAACGGCAACCAACAGATTGGGAAAAGATCTTTACCAATCCTACAACAGATAGAGGCCTTATATCCAAAATATACAAAGAACTCAAGAAGTTAGACCGCAGGGAAACAAATAACCCTATTAAAAAATGGGGTTCAGAGCTAAACAAAGAATTCACAGCTGAGGAATGCCGAATGGCTGAGAAACACCTAAAGAAATGTTCAACATCTTTAGTCATAAGGGAAATGCAAATCAAAACAACCCTGAGATTTCACCTCACACCAGTGAGAATGGCTAAGATCAAAAACTCAGGTGACAGCAGATGCTGGCGAGGATGTGGAGAAAGAGGAACACTCCTCCATTGTTGGTGGGATTGCAGACTGGTAAAACCATTCTGGAAATCAGTCTGGAGGTTCCTCAGAAAATTGGACATTGAACTGCCTGAGGATCCAGCTATACCTCTCTTGGGCATATACCCAAAAGATGCCTCAACATATAAAAGAGACACGTGCTCCACTATGTTCATCGCAGCCTTATTTATAATAGCCAGAAACTGGAAAGAACCCAGATGCCCTTCAACAGAGGAATGGATACAGAAAATGTGGTACATCTACACAATGGAATATTACTCAGCTATCAAAAACAACGAGTTTATGAAATTCGTAGGCAAATGGTTGGAACTGGAAAATATCATCCTGAGTGAGCTAACCCAATCACAGAAAGACATACATGGTATGCACTCATTGATAAGTGGCTATTAGCCCAAATGCTTGAATTACCCTAGATCCCTAGAACAAACGAAACTCAAGGCGGATGATCAAAATGTGAATGCTTCACTCCTTCTTTAAATGAGGAAAAAGAATACCCTTGGCAGGGAAGGGAGAGGCAAAGATTAAAACAGAGACTGAAGGAACACCCATTCAGAGCCTGCCCCACATGTGGCCCATACATATACAGCCACCCAATTAGACAAGATGGATGAAGCAAAGAAGTGCAGACCGACAGGAGCCGGATGTAGATCGCTCCTGAGAGACACAGCCAGAATACAGCAAATACAGAGGCGAATGCCAGCAGCAAACCACTGAACTGAGAATAGGTCCCCTGTTGAAGGAATCAGAGAAAGAACTGGAAGAGCTTGAAGGGGCTCGAGACCCCAAAAGTACAACAATGTCAAGCAACCAGAGCTTCCAGGGACTAAGCCACTACCTAAAGACTATACATGGACTGACCCTGGACTCTGACCCCATAGGTAGCAATGAATATCCTAGTAAGATCACCAGTGGAAGGGGAAGCCCTGGGTCCTGCTAAGACTGAACCCCCAGTGAACTAGACTATGGGGGGAGGGCGGCAATGGGGAGAGGGTTGGGAGGGGAACACCCATAAGGAAGGGGAAGGGGGAGGGGGATGTTTGCCCGGAAACCGGGAAAGGGAATAACACTTGAAATGTATATAAGAAATACTCAAGTTAATAAAAAAATAATGTTGAACACACATATTAATATAATCATATTGTATCTTCAGTGCATTTTAATTTTCAGTTGTTTATAAATAGTCTGAGGAAGCCTCTATATTAGTCAACCCTACAGGTGTTAGATTCACACCTTAATTTTAAAACTTTACAAAGTCAAAGACATCCAAAGTAATAATAATCCTGCCAGAGAGATTGCCTTACATGATTTGAAGCTATACTTCTGAACCATGGTAACAAAAACATAGTATCACTGGCATAACAGCAGACACATAGATCAGTGGGGTAGAGGATCTCCATGTAAACCTGCACAGCTACAGGCTTTCTACTTTTCAGAGACTACAGATGTAGAGAAAATAGAGAAATGGACAGCTTATTTAACAGTAATAATGAAAACTTGGATATTCAGGTTTAAAAGAATGGAGTTATGTGATTGTTTCACATTGCACCAAAATCAACTCCAAATGAATCAAGGACACCAACATAAAATTTCAAACTCTGAAACTGTGGAATAAGTAGAGACTATATATACTACAAGATACATAAATAGGTAAGAACTGTCTAAATAGAACTTTACTTGCTCATGAAATAAGGCGCTTGACAAATGGAATCTGATGAAATTATAAAGTTCCTGTACCACAATATATATGCTCAATCAAGTGAACAAGCAGTCTACAGAATGAAAAAAATCATGCCATATATGATAGGGAAAACATATAAAAAAATTCAAAGATTTCAAGAAACTAGCAAAGAACACAATCAAAAATTGCCTCATGGAATTAAACAGAATTCTCAAAAAGAGAATTATAAATAGCTAATAAACTTTTCAGAAAATATTAAACATCACTAGCTTCCAAATAAATGTGAATTAAGAGTTTTTCTGATCCCATCTCAATTCAGTCAGATGAATATTACTAAAAGACGACAGCAAATATCAGAGAGGTTATGAAAAGGAGAATCCTTATTCCTTATCAGTGGGGACATAGACTTGTGCCAACCCTTTAGAAATCAATGTGGAGTTTCTTTGAGAAGTTAAAAGTAAAACTTCCTTAGGATCTGTCTATGCCACTCTTGTATATGTACCTAAATGAATCTACATCCTAATTTATAGATCTATTTAGAATATCTAGGTAAAATAATCAGCCTAGGTGTGCATCGACTATTGAATGGATAATGAAAAGCAGTACATATGCATAATGTAATTTCATGTAACCTTAAAAGTGAAACAATTTTGAAGAAAAATTGATGGAAATGGCAAATATACTGAATGAAGTAACTAGGCTCAAAAACAAACAAACAAACAAAAAAAACAAACAAAAAACACATGAATACAAGACCATGCTTCAAATTTAGATTTTTTTAAATTAATTTATTTTTATACTCCAGATTTATTCCTCTCTGGGTCCACACCCCTGACAATTCCACATCTCCCCTTCCCATGTCTCTACAAAGATGTCCCCACCCTATCTACTCCACCAGACCTCTAAATTCCCTGGAATCTCTGGTCTCATGAGTGTTAGGTGTGTCTTCTCTGACTAAACCCAGACCATTTAGTCCTCTGCTGTGTATGTCCTGGAGGCCTCGTCTCAGCTGGTGTATGCTGCCTGGTTGGTGATCCAGTGTCTAAGAGATCATGGGGGTCTGGTTTAATTGAGACTGCTGGTCCTCCTACAGGGTTGCCCTCCTCCTCAGCTTCCTCCAGCTTTTCCTTAATTCAACCAGCGGGGTCAGCAGCTTCTTTTCATTGGTTGGGTGCACAGATCTGCATCTGGTTCTTTCAGCTGCTTGGTGGGTCTTTTGGAGAGCAGTCGTGGTAGGTCCCTTTTTTTGAATGCCCCATAGCCTCAGTAATGGTTTCAGGTCTTAGGGCCTCCCCTTGATCTGGATCCCACTTTGGGCCTATCATTGGGCCTTCTTTCCCTCAGGCTTTTCTTCATTTCCATCCCTGCAGTTCTTTCAAACAGGAAGAATTATGGGTCAGAGCATTGACTGTGGGATAACAAACTTATCCCTCACTTGATGCCCTGTCTCTCTACTGGAGGTGGGTTCAATAAATTTCCTCTGCCCACTGTAGGGCATTTCATCTAGTGTCCCCACTTTTAGTCCTGAGAGTCTCTCTCTTCCCAGGTCTCTGGTACACTCTGGAGGGTCTTCCCAACCTCCTTCCTCCTGAGGTCACCTGTTTCCATTTTTTCTGTTGACCCTCAGGGCTTCAGTCCTTTTCCACAACCCAATACCAGATCATGTTCCCCTCTTCACCCATCCCCATCCCCTTTTCTTCTCTTGTCCTTCCCTTCCTCCCCCCATGTGGTTGTTTTCTTCTCCCTCCCAGGTGGGACTGAGACATCCTCACCTGTCTATCTTTTAGAGTTCTGTGGATTATATCTTGGGTATTCCGGACTTTTTGAGGGGAGGGGGGCTAATATCCATTTATTATTGAGAACATACCATGCATGTCCTTTTGGGTCTGAGTTACTACAATCAGGATGATATTCTCTAGTTTCATCCGTTTGCCTGGAAAACTGAAGGTATCCTTGTTCTTAATAGCTGAGTAGTACTCTATTGTTCAAATGAACCACAGGTTTTGAGTCCATTTGTCTGTTGTGGGACACCTGGGTTGTTTCCAGCTTCTGGCTATCACAAATAAGACTGCTATGAACATAGTGGACTATGTGTGCCTGTGGCATGGTGGGACATCTTTTGGGTATATTCCCAAGGGTGGTATTGCTGGGTCTTTAGATAGGTCATTAGATAGATAATTTCCAGTTTTCTGAGGAACCCCCAAATTGATTTCCAGAGTGGTTGTACCAGTTTGCAATCCCACCACAATGGAGGAGTGTTCCTCTTTCTCCACATCCTTGACAACATGTGTTGTTACCTGAAGTTTTGATCTTAGCCATTCTGTTTGTTGTAAGATAGAAACTCGGGGTTATTTTGATTTGCATTTCTCTGATCACTAAGGACTTTGAACATTTCTTTAGGTGCTTCTCAGTCATTTGAGATTCCTCTGTTCTTCCTCCTCTTCTACTTCTCCTTCCTCCCCCTCCTCCTTCTTTCTTTTTCTTAGCTTGACATGTCCTCATAAGGACATGGGTGAGGGGTTGTTTCTTTTTGTTTCTTTTAAAAATTTGAAAATCTCATATAATATTAATATAATTATGTCAATTATGCCCTCCTCCATGCTCCCACCTTTTTCTTCTAACATTCATGGCCTCTTATTTAATTATTGTTACACTCCTGCATGCGTATGCATGCACATGTGCACACACATTTGTTCATGTGAGTGTGACTTAAAACTAAGCACTTGGCATTGGATAACCTATCGGGACCCTTGTCACAAGAGAAGACATATTCTTTTTCTCTCAGTAATCATTAATTGCCTGTAGCTCTTCATCTAAGGGTGACCTTATGCAAATTTCCCCATCCATATTGAGCCTGTACAGTAAACAAAGAGATGCCTTTGGAAACTGTGTGGTTTCTAAAATAGATGGTGAGCATTTATCACTCAAACAATGAGTGAATTACTCATATAAAGTACAGACTTTGATTATTTTAATTTAATGAATAAATATGAGACATCAACTACATTAGAGTTTTCTTGCTAAACTTTTATTTCTTTAAAATTATTCCCAGGTGCATATTGCCTTGTGGTGTTTCCTGTTATAAGTGTCCTAAAGTAGTAACATATTAAATAATAAGTGTGTGCTAAAGATGGTGCTCAACTACAACTCTCTGTTACTTAGAGAATAACAAAATACATGTCCTCTTGATTGATCCATGAGGAGGAAGAATCATTAATTTACTCTAGTCTCCAAATAGATCCCAAACTTTAAATAGCTGTGGGCTTATGCTTTGGGTAATGTGCTAATTATTTTTGTTGTTGTTGTTGTTGATATTTTTTTCATCTTTATTAACTTGAGTATTTCTTATTTACAATTCAATTGTTATTCCCCTTCCCGGTTTCCGGGCCAACATCCCCCGAGCCCCTCCCACTCCCCTTCTTTAGGGGTGTTCCCCTCCCCATCCTCCCCCCATTGCCGCCCTCCCCCCAACAGTCTAGTTCACTGGGGGTTCAGTCTTAGCAGGACCCAGGGCTTCCCCTTCCACTGGTGCTCTTACTAGGATATTCATTGCTACCTATGAGGTCAGAGTCCAGGGTCAGTCCATGTATAGTCTTTAGGTAGTGGCTTAGTCCCTGGAAGCTCTGGTTGCTTGGCAATGTTGTACAAATGGGGTCTCGAGCCCCTTCAAGCTCTTCCAGTCCTTTCTCTGACTCCTTCAACGGGGGTCCTATTCTCAGTTCAGTGGTTTGCTGCTGGCATTCGCCTCTGTATTTGCTGTATTCTGGCTGTGTCTCTCAGGAGCGATCTACATCCGGCTCCTGTCGGTCTGCACTTCTTTGCTTCATCCATCTTGTCTAATTGGGTGGCTGTATATGTATGGGCCACATGTGGGGCAGGCTCTGAATGGGTGTTCCTTCGGTCTCTGTTTTAATCTTTGCCTCCCTATATTTTTAACCAGAAACATCTTTACCTACTGAATGAGAAGATCATGATTTTCCCCCATCCACACCTCTATTCCATTAGGAAGCCAAGGTTTGGCAAAATGATGTGCTGCTTAGTATTTTGTGCTGCATTAGTTCTGTTTCTCCGTACTTCTCTGATGTCTTATTATCCCATTTCTGAATTCTGGTGCTCTTTCAACCTTTGTCCCTTTAGAATAAAATCTCTATTCACCCTTTTTTAAAAATATCATCCATCCCGTGTGCTGGCGCTCGTCTTCCATCTTCATCCACTATAATAGTGATCGCTAAAACCAGTGACATATTCTCCCCCTCAGGAGAATATGATATGCCAGTCACAGAACAGGCAAACGTGGTGGAGGCTGAAGAATGTTAAGACTTAATGTTCAAAACCAAACACAGTAGATACCGATGCAAAAAGGTGACACATGAACCAATGAAGAGTTAAAAACACAGATACAGAACTGCCAAGGAGTAGAACTTCCAGGCACAAATCCAGCTGGCAGGAAGCTTTGAATGTCAGTTTGCAGTATCGTCGTGAAGTGGACCATGTATCCTGGTCAGGAGAAATTATGCTTGACTTGAGACCCAGGGACAATCAGAAGTTCACCCTCAAGTGATCTTCCTGAAAACGTTCCCTAACTAATGACAGTTTAACCATGTGACATGAAATCTACTGGAGGCCAATTATTCTTTTATAGTATTATGTTCACATTCTAGAGTTTCAGATATGACTTGAAGTATTCAGAGCCAGACTTTTTATGGAAATGATATTACTCCTGTGGTATACTGGCAAATTATGGTTATAACTTTTATATAAAATGCAGTAGAATCCACAAATGGGACTACATTTAAATGGGACTAAATTTAAAAATTTTATATACAGGAAAAAAATTTCCAGTAGATAAAAAAGATCAAGAAAGTCAAAAAACTTTATTAGCTCTATTTCAGATAGGGAACTAACATTCAGAATTTATAAATAATAGGGATAATTAAGCGCCAAGGAAATGAAATTGACAATGGGCAAAGGGGCTGAGGAAATGTAGCAGAGCATATACAGAAAAGACGACCTTGTTTGCTCTTTGCAGAATTGTAAATTAATAAAGCTAGTGTGGAAATTAACTTGGAAATACTTCAAAAATTAAAAATAGAAATGCTATGCAATAGAGCTATGCTACTTATGGGCATGTAATTAATAGTCCACGAAGTTACCCCATCAACAGCTGAATGGATAATAAAAATGCAGGGCAATATACATCATGGAGTATTATTCAACTATAAAAAAGTACAACACTGAAATGCACAGGAAAATGAATGGGCATAGAAAGCATAATCTTAAAAGATATGCTCCAAACTTGAAAGAAATAAAACCCAACAGATTCTCTCTTAAGTGTATTCCTAGCCCAGAATGTATATATCCATATATGTAACAGGGCATACACATAGATAATGCCTAAAAATTTAGAAAGCATATATGGATAGGTGATGAGAAAGGATAGAATATATTCAAAATCATATATGAATTATAAAAGAGTATAAAGGTATTTGCTCCTAAGTTCAATTCCATTGCAGTCACCCTCCATGGTGGATTGTGAGTTTAACTTTCTGTGTACTTATGAAGTAACTATTTTTCACATTCTAAAGAATGCAGCATGAGTTATTATTTTGAGAAAGTGGTTGAAAGCTGGGTTTTCTTTTTAATTCCATTGTTGATTAATGCAATAATCAACTAGACACACAAGACATAAAAGTATATAAAGTTATTTTCCCTAATTTCAATTCCATTGTAGTCACCCCCTCTCCATGATGGATATGGGAATTCAGCTTCACTGAGTTACTGAGTATATTTGTCACTTTGCTCCATTAGAACAAATGATTGTTTTTTTCAAAATGTTGCAAGGTGAGGATTTTTAAAATTTTCCCATTTTGAGTTCTGTTTAAAACCATATCAAGTCATTCTATTACCATGTTATTTAATATGTAAGTTTTATTGCTCTACATAAAATATGGCTAAAAGATTCCAGTAATTTTTGAACATGTCTCAGTTTACTTTCTGTGTTGTGTTTAAGATGCATACAAAGAAACTTCTGGTTTATTCATTAGAAAAAAACAAGGCAGCACTTAGTTTGAAAGCTGCTATTCAATACATAGTACTTCAGGACATAATAGTGCTCCCTGTCAGTCTAGGTAGCAGGAGCTGAAAGGTTCCCTGGTGAGAAAAGAACACCCATTATTCTTTCTACATGATGCACTGCAGAGGGTGGTGCCACATGTCTTACGGATATAGAATCCAAATACAATTTCCATTAAGAAAGGTGTATTAGTAATTTTCCATCTCTGTGACAAAAATACCAGAGACAATGGGAGGAAGGATTTACTTGTCTCATGGTTTGAGAGATTTCATCACATATCAGCTTTCTTCTTTACTTGTAAGCTGTGGTGAAGCAGAACGTCATGACAGGGATCACAAGTTGGAACAAAACTTTTCATCTCATGTTCAGGAAATAGAAAAAGACAGGAGGGAGCTGGGGACAAAACATTCCTTCAAAGGCATGCTCCCAAGTGACTTTCTTCTCCAACAACATACTTCCTTCTGATATCTCTGTCAATAATAACTTATGAATAGATAATTCATGAATTCAGTTCTTGAGATGAATGCAGTAAGCATCCTAATTATCCTCTCACTTTTTACTATGTTCATAAATTGGGGATCAAACGTTCACTATATGAGTATATTTTTGACGATGCTGGCCCCACAAATTCGTGTATATATCAAAATCAAAGTACATTTAGTCATTAATTATGAATTAAAAATTAATTATGAAATTAAAAGCTATGAGCTTTTACTGTAAAAAGTGCCTTGGGGCAAAAGGCTCACTATCAAGATAAAGAACAGAAAGATAGTGAGAGTAAGATCAATAAAAGAACAGAACCCCATAAGAAAATATCAAATTTGGTGTGTCCATACTCAGCAATCTGACCACATTGCATTGTGATGTGAACTTGAGTTCTGGAAATTCCCTTCTTGATCTCCTTGGCAGCTGCAACAGGTATGATCTATTTCTTATTCTGGCTCTGTTCATGACCTGCGGCTCTCCTCAATAGATATTCCACATCTATTATATCTTAAAACTCTTGTATAACAACTTAGCATTAGCTTCATTTTCACTGTTTCCTGAATCATACTTTGGAATCATGATTTTGGTCCTACTGGCCTCCCGCATTTTGTAAAATATGGCAGAAGCTTGCATGACTCTAAAAACCTCCATCCTTACTTCTGAAAACTACCATTAGGGCATGAATGTCTACTAATGGTGTCTACTGTGCCCTCTTCAATCATTGCCGCGGTAGTCACTGAGAACCAGGATAGCTAATTGTGCAAATGTATAGTTGTTTGTTCCAGGCACTCTGGAGATATCTTCTTTAAAAATCAGCATATTTGCAATAATTCTACGTATCTTCATAGTTTAGCTTCCATGGATATGATCTGGTCAAGTCCTGAGATATCCTCAAGGCAGGCACATTTATTATTATTTTAAGATGAATTTCTTTGTGAGTTTGTATGTTGCTTTCTTTCTTTTCCTTCCTTCTTTTCTTCTCTACTCCCTCTGTCTTCCCCCCTCTTTCTTTTTCCTTCCTTCCTTCTTTCCTTTCCCTCTCCTTGTACTTCTCCTCCTTCCTCCTTGTGTAATCAGGAAAGAAAATAGCTAGTGTAAATAAAATTAACATATGTGTCATTAAAATGTACACATATACCCTTTCCATATATGTGTATATGTACATATATATATGTATATATTTATACTTTAAAATAATTTAAATTATATTTAATATAGTATGCCAGTGACCATTTTATTTATTCTATTCCTTATTTAATGAATAAACTCCTTCAAACTCTACCAATCATCAGGAGGGAGTATGTTAACTTAAATGAATATTTTTTATAAACTGTGTTGCCAGTTATTGAATTAAAGCTATTCTTATCTCAGCTTCAGCATCTTTAGTCTTCCTGTACGCTTGAATTGTTTGACAATAAGTACTATAGCAATCAAAAGTTTTGTATCATTGAATTTTAATAACTAAATTCAGTAATAATAATCTCACGTTATACTTCACAAAATAATACATGTATTAGATGTATGATATGCACATAACATAAATGCTACATAATAACTAAGAAAGTTTTTGAAGAGACCATGGAGTAATAGTTTGTTCTGAAATCATATGTAGTGAAAGTTACTGGAACAGAAGGCTGATGATTGTTACAAGATGAAAGATAAATTCAGCCACAAAGATGCTAAGGCACAAATCAATCAGCCACGGGTCTACAAAACAGGTACTTTTCAGTGACAGTTTAGACTGTCTTCCTGAAGCTGGTCATATACCATTGACAAGAGACTTCATGCTTGAGGTGAAACCTGGAAAACCTAAGTTCTGTCTCTAGTGCTCCCCCCAGGAGAATTCCCTGAGCCGTGACCGGGTGGAATGCTGCCGTGTCATCATTTAGTACTACTTCCTTTATGATCTTATGGAGGAAAGCTAGATGTGTCTGGTATTTTGAACAATCCCAAATAGAATTTTATATTATCATGAATAATTAATCAGTTTGTCTTCTGACTTGCAGGTGGGTAGATGGTAGCTTGTTTCTTGTTTAAACATGATATAGGACTGTACTACTTTATTCCTTGTGCCCGTAATGGAGTAGCTCTTTAAAAACTCCCTTTTCCTCAAGTAGAGAACTCAGAGTAGTGCATAACTTGAAAGCTGCTATTTTGTTCAGCATTGAACAACTCATGTCATAGCACAGCCTGTTCTCCCCAATCTACCTTGTGACTCTGACAGCAGAAGTGCAATGGCTCTCGGTCCAGAGCAAACACACATTGTTCTTCCTACATGATGCATTACAGAGATTACCGGTTAAAGACTCATGGAAATATATTCCAAACCTAATGGCCAAAAATAAGAACAATGTTTTTCTTAGATGAAAATAAATTGCTCAGGTTAGAGCAGTCATTCTCAATCCAAATCAGAAGATTCCACCCTCAGTGGGAGGCAGCACATGGTATGTAGTCTTAAAGGATATGCTAGTTTGAGTATGGATTTTATGTGCATGTCTTCATGTTATTTTGTCAATGAAACTGAGTTTATTTTTCACATTACGGCTGCATGTTTGTTGAAATCCATAGATATGTTTGCTTATTGTTAGTGGAAGACATTGAGTGTTATTTTGAATGGAATTAGATGATATTCAGAAATTACTTGGCAGCATGTGAAAATAGCTAAACTTGCTCATATCTGAATATATCTGAGTATCTATATCATGTCACCAAGTAATTAGTTAAGGAAAATGTATCAATGACTGTTGCATGAGCTATGAAATTGTTACTAAATTTTAAAATTCTCTCTCAAAAATTTACATATAAATATATATCATCAGTAAACCAGAAGCCTGCAAGATGAGTAAAATGATGTTACAGTTAAAACAGATGCTTTTTATGAAAATAAGGCTACATCCATGGTCTGATGTATGATTCTTTTCTTAAAGATGCTTAGAGTATGTCCTTTAATAATCATGAGAATAACACTCTTCCCTTTGAAAGTGTGTGACTACTAAGCTCATTCAGCATGAGCTCTAGAGCTTTATTGGTTGACATTATGCTGCTTTGCAGCACTGTGGTCAAGTATAACAAAGAAGGATATAGTGTTACATTGCAGTCATTGGGTTACCAGAGTGAACTTTTAGTCATTGATTACTAATCTCTATAGGCCTTTGCTTGTATTACGGTAGGGTTAATTTGTTTGAAAAATTGGATCACTTCATATATTCTTCACTAGTAATTTTGATTTTATTTGTTGAATTTCAGTGAAATCATGATAAATACTAAATTTCTCATTAGTGTAATCAGATATATTGACCTCTTTTCACCAACTTTAAGCTGCCAAAATACTTTTGAGTTAATTGGGTAAACATGACTATGGCAACCATAGTGCTTTATTCCCTACAATTTTTTTTTGTTTTTGTTTTTTTTTTTTTTTGTTTGTTTGTTTGTTTGTTTTTGGAGCTGAGGACCGAACCCAGGGCCTTGCACTTGCTAGGCAAGCGCTCTACCACTGAGCTAAATCCCCAACCCCTCCCTATGAATTTTGATTGCTAAATAACTTGTCACACATTACAGATCACACAATGACATATGGGTTACAGACCAGCAAGAAAATATAAGAAGAAGCATGGGATACAAAGTATCAGTACTGAAAGCAAACTCAGAGAGCAAATCCTGGTGTGGAACCTTGATGTTACTGGCTGAGTGAATGATTATAAATCCATCTCAGCCCTGCCAAAACACAGAGTAATTATGCACTGGATTACAGGGCAGGTAGTTTTGAGTGTTAGTTGATGTGTTACCCTGAGGTGGACCACACAGCATTGGAAGGCAAACCTACACTTAAACTGAAATCAGAGAAGGACTATAAATTTTCTTGTGGATTCACCTGAATAATTCCCTGACAAATGACTGCATGATACGTAGGCAGTTGTCATTGTCTTGGACTGCCTTTGCTTATAGTCTTTAGTTATGGGACACAGAACTGGTGTTCTATTAGCTCATGTTTCTGATACTCCTGAAATATCCATGGGTGGGAATTTTTATATTTTCTCTGTGTATATTTAACGAGATTCCATAAAATCTAAATTTGATAGTTTAAAAAATGAAAAAAAAATGGGCCACATGTAAATGATTTATCAGAAGTTTTAGTAGAAATGATAACTTTTATATACTTCATTTAAGTAATAAAATGTGTGAAGAAAGTACCCAAAACAAAGCTCTAGTGTGTCAAGCATAGGTGAAGGTTCCAACTTTTATGGCTTACATTTCTGATAAATATACCAGACCATACTAAAAAAATAAGCAGGATTTACTCATTTTCATGTATGCATGTGGCTGAATGTATGTGTATGCACCATGTGTGTTGTGGAGCCCATGAAAGTCAGATAAGGGCACTGGATTCCCTGACTGGGAATTGGAATTACAGGCAAATGTAAACTATCACGTGGGTGCTGAAAACTAAACCTGGGTCCTCTTCAAGAGCAGCTATCACTTTTGGCCACTGAGTTATCTCTTCAGCTTCATAAATATACATTTAAAAAATCATTCATTTGATACATACTCGTAATTGCATCTAGTTATAATGACAAAATATTTTACAGTAAAATATTTATATGGAGAATAATTCTGTGGAAGACATTTTTGCACAGAATAGTTATGAAATAGAAGAGAAATATATCCAGCTGTCCCCAGGATATATTAAACTGCTGAAAAAAATTACTTTGAAAATTCTATTTTTGTAAAATATTTTAAACAGTGAAAGTAAAGAACAAATAGAGTTCCCTTTAGATAACCAAGTAACAGAGTAACACAATTTGTCTGAAGAAACAGTCACCAAGGAATACTTTACAGTGTTTTAAATGTGTAAAGAAATTGTAGATAGAATTTCTGAACTATAATATACATAAGTAGAAAGCAAAGAAAGAACTGGAAGAGCTTGAAGGGGCTCGAGACCCCATAGGTACAACAATGCCAAGCAACCAGAGCTACCAGGGACTAAGCCACTACCTAAAGACTATACATGGACTGACCCTGGACTCTGACCTCATAGGTAGCAATGAATATCCTAGTAAGAGCACCAGTGGAAGGGGAAGCCCTGGGTCCTGCTAAGACTGAACCCCCAGTGAACTAGACTGTTGGGGGAAGGGGGACAATGGGGGGAGGGTGGGGAGGGGAACACCGATAAGAAAGGGGAGGGGGGAGGGGGATGTTTGCCCGGAAACTGGGAAAGGGAATAACACTCGAAATGTATATAAGAAATACTCAAGTTAATAATAATAAAAAAAAAAAAGAAAAAAAAAAGAAAGCAAAGTGTCAGGCTTCTGGACAAACCTACATTATTTTTCCCTATTTCAAAAGATACTGCCTTCCAGATTTAAATGTGAGGATGATTTGAGAATGAACAAAGTGACTATAAACTTAGAAGAAATGTTCATTTGTTCTAATGTCATGTTAATTTCTCTGGCAAATAGCCTCAATGCTTCTTTGAACTTTGAAATCTGCATGACTTAATTTCCATTAACAGAAAAGAAACAGAGTACATAATTTCTACTATGGCAAAGAAGAAATTATACTGATGAAAAGAAAATGTGTAGGTAGGCAAGACATTAAACAAATTAACAATTCAGTAAGAACATGTATTGAAATGGAATTATATATTAACAGTTTAACCCATTATAAGAAAATTGTTTATATTAAAAGCACAAGCAGAGGGGTTGGGGATTTAGCTCAGTGGTAGAGCGCTTGCCTAGGAAGCGCAAGGCCCTGGGTTCGGTCCCCAGCTCTGAAAAAAAAAAAAAAAACCAAAAAAAAAAAAAGCACAAGCATTTTCAGGAATGATTAAAAACATTAATAAAAATAATTGATAAAAATAAAAGGCTATAACAAAAATTACTCATGCAAACTGTAACCCCCAAAATGATAAAAATATGTATATAATATGCAATTTTTACACAAAATAATTAGAGACCAAGTAAATAGCCATGGTAAATATTATATACTTCAAAATATTTTACATTGCCTCTAAACTTGGGAGTGGAGAGATGACTCATAGGCTTAGATCACTGGTTGTTTTTCTAGAGGTCCTGAGTTCAATTCCTAGCACCCACATGTCAGTTCGTAACTTTCTATAATGTGGTCTGACACCCTCTTCTGATGTGCAGGTGTACATACAGACAAAGCACTCATATGAACTAATAAAGGAAAACCACAAAGTACCCATAGAAACTCAACAATTTCAGAATCTTTGTACAATTTTTATGTTTTAATAGACTAAGATTAAGAGGAGAAAAAGGGAATTAAGAATATTAAGAAAAAGGCAAATTGGGAGATATTTAAAGTACTGCCATAAGTAATAAAGGTCAAATGGACGTATACATAAATGTTCATGTACTTTTCCTAGTTGTCTACATGTGAGTCTTCTAAAGAATTTGAACAAGACAGCATTCTACTCTCTGTGGGACTGAGATCACATAAGAGATAGTTACTTTTGTATTTGGTTCATTTCTTGTACAGCGGACAATTGTTACTAGAGTATACTGTTACAAGAAGTATCCTAATAAACATGTGTGCACGTGTTCCTCTTTATGCATAGGTCAGTTATATCTGCAACACAAATATACATGGAGAACATTTAGTAAATTTTGAAGTATAATGTACAAATTTTTCTTTAAAAACATAGTGCTTTGTATTATCTTTTTCCAGTATAGTGTATAATTGAAAATATTTTCACACTCTAACAGAAAATGTAGACTATAGTCTGTAACTTTAATTTTGCCTTTTTGATTGAAAAATAAACATTTTGTGTTAGTTAAGCTGTGTGCCTTCTGACCACTGCTACTTTGGTAACAAATTCTTTTCTATTTTCCCCTTCTATTTAGGACTCTTATATCTTCAATACTTTTCTAATATATTGCTAAAACACTCTCCTAGTTTATTGCTTATTTTTCAATATTTATTTAGGTGCAAATTTAAGTAATCATAAAGTTGTAATTAAAGTAGTACCATCGATATTCTAGAATTATTTTTTCAAGCATTTATTTTGTAAAATTGTTAAATTTAAAATTTGCTATTTAAGCATATGCTATTTGTCTATTTCTACATCTTATCTTCTATAGATGTTAAATAAGAATAGATATAAGTGACTTTAAATAACAAAACAAAGACAAAAACAAACCCAAAATTTAAGGTAAAGTAATGCACTAAAGGTAGTTTTATTAATGTGGAAAATATTTTTTCAAATTTTTTAAAAATGGGCTAGAGATGTATTTCAATCCTAGCATTCAAAAAGTCCTAGGAAAAACTCCAGGACGATAAAGACAGGGAGGAGGGGCAGTTTAATAAATGTGGACAATTGCATTGGTTCTCTATTTCAGCCTGGAAATAAATGATTGAATTTATTTATTCCAAGACTTTCTTTCATAATTAAAATTTTACAACAATGATTTATTCTCATTTGAGCACCATACAGCTCATAAAAAATGAATGCTATAAGAACACGTGAATTGAATTATGCACAGAAACAAGATATCTTTGTAAATCAGTAGAGAAAATATGTTTTAGTCATTTAAAAAAGTCCTGAAAATAATCCAGTGACTTACAAATGTCAAATTTGATTTTCATGTTCATTTAAGATCAAAAGTCTCTCTGTAATAATAATGAAACGATCATTTTGTATCTCTGCTCTGGCAAATCCAGTCCTATTGGCTAGCACTACAATGGAACACCACCTTCAGCCTTCCTCCCTCCTGCCCACATCTGTGGATATCACATACTATCACCTCCTAATTCCCTCCCCCCTCACTCACTGCTATGACAGCAAGTCCAGCAGGCACTACCTGCTAAGCTAAGGCACTCTCCACTAAGGAAAAGTAGTTTGAAGGCAGATTTACGCCTCTCCTATTCCTGAAATCCAATGCCGCAAGTCTCCTCTTCAGGTCTGTAGCTGGAAACCTGCTAAAATCTCCTCCCTCACTCCATGCCCAGGATCCCAAAGACCTTAGCCTTCAACTTTTCTTCCTCCAACTCATTCCAATTACCCAGTCTCCAGGATTAGCACATGTTCCTTGTGAACACACCAGCTAAATAGGCCAGGAGAACAGACCACCATGCAGCCATCAGATTCTCTGAAAAGCCAGAGAGGAAACAGAAACTACAGAACAAAACATGCACCCAAGAAAGACAAATCTAGATATTAACACCTAGGCGTACATAATCATCCCAAACCCACGTATCTAGATGCCAGCATCAAAGCACAATCAACAATAACAAAGGGCCATATGTCTCCACTAGAGCCCAGCTATCTTACCATAGTAGACCCTGAATATTCCACCATAACTGAAGCAGAAGGAAAAGATCTTAAAATAACCTTTATGAATATGATACAGATCCTTAAAGAGGAAACAAATACATTCCTTGACAAAATCCAGAAAAACACAGAAAAACAGCATAAGGAAATAAGTATAATTTTTCAAATCATTGTAAATAGAATCAATAAAGAAACAAAAGTGAGGGAATTCTGCCAGTGAAAAATTTAGGAATTTGAACAGGAACTACAGAGGCAAGTTTCACCAACAGAACACAAGGAAAAGCTAGTAAGATTACATTTCAATTTTTAGCATCTGTGCTCCAAACACACAGCTCAACTAAGTTTATATTTAAAAAAAAACCACAACCACAGCTTAAATCACATATTGCCCTTCACACACTGAGAGTGAGGAGGCTATAATGCCACACTCTCATCAATGAACAAGTCATCCAGACAAAGTCTAAACAGAGAAATACTGGAGCTCACAGATATTGTAAACCAAATGAGCCTTACAAATATTTATAGGACATTTTACTGAAATACAAAAGAATATGCTTTCTGCTCTCACCTTATGGAAATTTCTCCAAAATTGACCATGGATACAAAGCAAGCCTCAGTAGGTACAAGAGTTTTGAAATCACTCCCTGCACCCTATCTGAAAACCACTTATTGAAGCAACAGAACCAGCAGAAATGTTACAAAGTCATGGAAACTGAATATCTCTCTATTGACTGGAAACTGGGTCAAGACTTAAAAAAAGAAATGGAGAACTTTTTAGAACCCAGTGAATACACAGCATACCAAAAATTGTGGGACACAATGAAAGTGTTGCTAGGAGGAAAGTTCATAGCACTAAGTGCCTACATAAAATCCCATACTAGCAACTTAAGAGCACACCTGAAAGTTATATAACAAAACAAGAAATTACCCTGAACAGAAGTAGCAGATGACAAACTCAGACCTAACAGCAGACCTTTGATTCAGTGAATCTGTTCCCATTATGCTCTCATTTATTTTATTGATTCAATTTGGCTCAATGATAAACTAGTGTGACCTTTAAACTTATTCTGCCAGACTTTTACCCCTATATTGTATATCAGTGATTTGGAGGAATAGTTGAAGGTAGGAGAAGACGGTGTGTATGGAGAAAGCAGACTGGTGAATTGTGCTGTAATAGAGGTGGTGATAGCAGCAGCGGAGGGAAGGCAGTGGCTTCTAAGGACACGAGGGTGAGGATGCCCGGTCCATCATAGGTCACCGTGGAGCTCAGATCACAGTGCTGACAGAATGCATATTTGGAGAATTACATAAGATTTGAAAGAGAGAATAGTGAAAGGAAACAACTTTATAAATTTCTAATCAGGCCTTTTGTTTGAACTGAAGAGTAGTTGAAATGAAAATAGTGAGATTTCTATAGTTTTCTATTTGACAAAAGCTATACTCTAGATTTGGATGGTTGCTGGTTGATACAAGTTGATGGTAAGTTACTCTTAAATTATGTTTGTCTGTTTGTTTTTACTTTCCTCCCGTTTTGTACTTAATTAGAGATTTATTTTTATTTCTTTATGGGTTGATCGCTGTCATTTAGGGTTTCAGGGTTTCATGGTCATGTTTCGGTTTGTTGACAGTTCGTGTTTGCTTGCCCAGCAGTACAGCCTGGACTATTTGTTTTGGAAATGCTACTGAGCCTTGGCTCCAAACTTACCTTTATTTTTAGAGATGTGGTAGGCAGACTTGCTCAACTTTGTCTTTCTCTAACCTTCATGTGCAACTTATGCTAAGCCTGTCTGTATTTTTTTTCTTGTGGATGTTATTGTTGGGTAAATGACTACTGTTGTGAGACAGAATGTAAAGTAAAACATTAATACATTGAAGGAATTATGAATTCTTGTAAGCAAAGCAACCACAACTTGATCACCTTTATGTAAAGTATCTTCCTAATACTTTAGAATTGTAAAAACTAAAAATAAAAGCTTTCAACACTAGAGAGAATGTTAATAGATGATCATGTTAATACAGATGATAAAACTGTTTGTGAGGATGTGTCATTAAAGAAACCCTAATATTTTAATGACATTGCCATTACATTTTTCTCTACAAAGACACCTAACTGTGAGTTCTCTGGGCTACTAACTACAAATGGCAAGAATATGTAAGCTGCCTTTTATTGACCATCATTAATTTATTTGTATTTTATAATGTCTCGGTTTGTCATAAATTTCACAAGAATATAATAAGGAAATTAATTTTGTAAATAATGAGTATTTGTATATGCAAACAGGGAGATTAGAGAAATAATTTAGAATTAACCGTGTTCTTTCTTAACATTTAAATAGTGCCTTTAAATTATCTGACTTTGATAACCACAAGAAGTTTTAGCTAAGTGCCTAAACTTATGAGAGCTGAAGCATAAAGAGGAAACTTGAATCTATATTAGAGGCTTCTCTCTGTAATACTAATACTGAAGTAATAAGACACCTATTTTATAACATTGCTAAACTGCTTTTGAGAATATTATGTATGATTTTAGTCTTATTTCTTAATGTTACATAGGATTATTAATTTTTCTTCTTTTAAATTTTAATTCACAATTTGCATATTTGTGGAATGTTATTTGGCAATTCAATAGTGTTCAAACACTAACCACATTAGGGTTATCTAGAGTTTTTGATAATCTTGTAATTTTTATCCATAATACATATGTGACTATGGTTGAGTTCTTTATGTATATTGGCTATTAGTCCTCTATTAGATGTGGAATTGGTAAAAATCTTTTCTCATTCTGTAGGCAGCCACTTTATCCAATTTACATAAACTTTTCAATTTCATGAAATCTCACTTATTAATTATTGATATAACTCCCTGTGCTAATAGTTTTCTGTGCAGAAAGGCATCTTTTATGCCAATGAGTTCAAGGCTATTCCTCACCTGAGTTCTCTGATCTTCAGGGAGTGGAATTACATGCATTCTTCTAATGGAGACATCCAGTTTGATCAACACCAGTTTTAAGAATGGTGTCATTTTTCATTTGGTATTTTTGGCTTCTTTATCAAAAATCATGTTTCACATGTGTGTTCATCCTTGTTTCAGTCTTTAATTTGATTACAACGATCTACCTGTCTCTTTTCCTGCCAATATCATGTAGTTCTTATTATTACAGCTGTGTAACACGACCTGAAATTGGGAATGGTGAATTATTTACCAGTTCTTTTATTGTTCATGATTGTTTTCCCTATCATGGGTTTTTGTTTTTCTACGTGAAGTTGTGAATTCTCCTTTTAAAGTCTAGTGAGTATTGTGTTGGAATTTTGATAGGAAATGCACTGAATCTGTAGACTGTTTTTACTGTCAATCCTACCAATCCAGGCAGATGGCAGATCTTTCCATCTTCTGGTACCTTCTTTAATTTACATTATCAAAAACTTGAAGTGTTTGCTATATAAGTCTTTCACTTGCGTGGCTTGAGGAATATCAACATATTTTGCATTATTTAATGCTATGGTGAGAAGTGCCCCTTCCATGATTGTTTTCTCAGTCCATTTGTCAATTGTATATCATAAGACTACTGATTTTTATTTATTTATTTTTTTGAGTTAAACTTGTATCTGACCAATTTTGCTGAGATTTTTAAAAAATCAGCTATAGAAGTTCCTTAGTGAAATTTTTGGTTCACTTATACATAACAAGATATCATTTACAAAATAATGATTCTTTGACTTCTTCCATTCCAATTTTTATGATCTTGATTTCCCTCAGTTTTGTTATTAAACTAGCTATAACTTGAAATGCCATATTGAATAGCTATGGACAGAGGGGATAAACTTTCTTTCTCCTGATTTTAGTGGAATTGCTTTGAGTTTCTTTTCATTTAATGTGATTCAATGGATATAATATTATAAAGTAGAGCTTTAGAAATTTTGATGAAACAAAGAAAATACTGATTTTTAGTTAGATGTATTTCTAAATTTTGGTCACTGTCAATAATTACATAAGCCTATTTGACTTTGTTTACCTGGTTAATTATGTGTGTGTGTGTGTGTGTGTGTGTGTGTGTGTGTGTGTATTGCATGTATGAGAATTGAGTACTGTATATGTTTTCTGATATAGTGATTATCTACTATAAATGAGGATATAATTCATGTCTTTTACACTCTACTTGGAACTTATTACATGCATGTCATAGCCATTTGCTGAGTCCAGAAGAGTGTTTACTATTCATTTGTTGGGTCTAGGAATATTAGAAATGAAGTACATCTTTAATAAGTATGTTTCAGAAAGATGAATGTGTAAAGGTAAATATATCTATAATATAAACCAAACAGACTTCAATAATCTAACCTCTAAAAGCTGTCACACATCAAAGTTATTCATTACACCTGGGACTATAAGCTTAGGCTAAAAAAATTTTTTTTTGTTGAATATGTATTGAGTAAACATGGATGGTAGGTCCATAGAATATCATGGAAGCTTGAAATCGTATGTCAAATATGAACAAAAATCTAGTTCTTTAAAGGATTTGTTTATGCAGTTTGTTGTTGAAGGAGCAAAGGAGAGAATTGTAATTGAAAAAGAAATGTTGCAGTAAAAGAATAAAAAAGGCACGCACAGGGTGCCTGGTTCCCGCATGTACCACTCCGCACTTTCTTTCCCCAACTCCCTCTGTCCTGGATGGCAGCACAGCACCCTGTCACTCTGCCCTGCCCTCATTCATAGTTTCCTTTATGGGTTGCCACAAGGCCAGGCATACATATCCCAAATAAACATCCCAATTCCACGGCGGACCCAGTGCATTCCACCACCGCACGCTCTCTTTAACTCAATTAAGTCGCCACGTGAAAGAACATACCACACAATACCTCTGATCCAATTGATAAGATATAGCTTGCCCATCTAGAAAGCACAAAATCCTGTACATACCCATTCCTTAAGAATAGTCATAACAACCTGTATCTATGCGCAGAGACGAATGTATCTATGCGCAGAGACGAATCTTAACATCGCGTGGCCGTGTTCTCCCAGTCCCTCCTCTCTCACTCTGCTCCTTCTCTTCTGCTTCTCCCTCCCTTCTAAAACCTCTGTTCCTGCCTCCCTTCCTTCTTGTCCAATGACAGGCCTCGTTTATCTTGTCTGCCTTCACCTCCATAATGACATCAACTTACAAAGAAATAATTAAAATCTTTAACAGTCTTGACAAACTTCTCAGACCTGGTATTTTCTCATTTCATCATCATCATAATTGATATCACCTTCAAATACCTTCATGTTTAGCATTTCTATCCTACTTGCTATTAGGCTCCACTTAACCCACACACCTACTGTTTTTCTAACAGTAACCTGCTCTGTTTATGTGCCAAGTCACTTACCTCATTCAGGCACAATTATAAAATCTTCCCAAAGACCTGCTATTTCCATCTTTACATATCTATAACCTGGTTTCTTTCCACTGACAGGAGTGAACCTCAATTAATTTTTTCATCCTCAGTTTCTACTCTTGTAACTTTGGTATTTTTTCCTTCATTTTCTGGAAGGTCTGGGGCTATTTGATCCTCTGACATAATCTCATTGTACCTTTCCATTTTCTGATAAGCTTTAGTCTTGCTGATATTTTTGTTCTCATTATTAATGTTTCTTACATATTTTAAGTGTCCTATATGTGTAGGTGTTCTTGATAGCAACACAAAATTCTTTAGGAGAATAAAGTGGAGATTCATTGATTACTCTGTTTATATTTAAAAAGGAAAAATAATTTTATTATTATTATTATTATTATTATTATTATATTGTTATATATGAAAAGTCTATAAGGCTCAACTCCAATTCTCCTGAATGGATGATGTCATAAATCTTATCTAATATAAATCAAATAACACAGAAAGACTCATATAAAAAACACCCAAACCTACGTCTACATGCATGCACAAACATTCATGTATTTCTGGAAAGGGCTAACGTTTCTCCATTGGGATAAACCACTAAGATTTATTAAGAATTCATGGGGCATTGAGATAGCTTTCATGAGAAAGTTTTTGAATGTTTTTCACATTTGGCATTATTATTGGTAATTGCTTATAGTATATAAATAGCTAGCATAGATTTCTGCTAATATTTTTCATTATGTATTTTTTCTTGTTAGAGAGAATACTGCCAACATCATAGCAGAATGAAATTCTTCCTGCTGCTTTCCCTCATTGGGCTCTGCTGGGCCCAATATGACCCACATACTTTTTATGGACGGTCTTCTATTGTCCATTTGTTCGAGTGGCGCTGGGTTGATATTGCTAAGGAGTGTGAGCGATATTTAGCTCCTAATGGATTTGGAGGCGTGCAGGTAAGATTTATTCCCAATTCAAATGTGGAGTTTACTGTGCTTATATAAAATTGTTTTCTAATGAATTTTTATTATTCTTAAGCATTATTTAACTTCCCACATAACTTTCATGAGGAAGAAAAAATGGCAGGGATGGCAACTTTATATTTTTTCCTCAGACACCAGGAGACCCTCTTAATTGTGTTGCCAGTGTTTTCAGTGGTTCTGAAGCAATGGGAATGAATTTATACCAGTTAAGAACTGCAAGATCATTGATAGTTTTCTCCAGGATTTATTTATGTAAAGTAAGCTGTTAGCTAATTATCTTAACTTGATTATTCGTAGGTTTCTCCACCCAATGAAAATATTGTGGTCAACAGTCCTTTTAGACCATGGTGGGAAAGATATCAACCAATTAGCTACAAAATATGCTCCAGGTCTGGAAATGAGGATGAATTCAGAGACATGGTGAACAGATGCAACAACGTTGGTGTACGTGAGTTATATGTCTTTTGAAGTCAGTTTATGCAAAACCACGCATGCTCTGTTTGTCTCTTACTCTTTCTGAGCAAAACGCTTGATACTTTTAAATTTCTTTCTTTACATTTTGGCTATAACTCAAAATTAACTACTGTTTATTGGGTACCTTTAAAAATTCTTTCATACGAACAATTTAAAGAAGAGAACTTATAAAGCAAAACTTTGGCTTTTAATCTTTATAACCATACTCATTTTTAGCAAACCTATTCTGATTAGAAATTACAAACATCAGATGCAAACTTACTGCCATTTTAGGTAATTTATTAGTCCACTTACAAATCCTGTATTATATCTTCTTTTAATAAAAAGACCCTTTTTTTCAGAGACTAAGATTCAGATAAACTCCTGTCAAAATCAATAATGTCTGCTTTTTTAAAAAGTATTTATTTCTTTATTTTTTTATACACTCCAGATTGTATTCCAGCTCTGGTCCACCACCCCTGCGACTATTCCATGTCCCCTAACCCTCCCCCCCGCCCCCACTTCACCACAACTATAAACTTCCTGGGGCCTCCAGTCTCAGGAGTCCAGATTAATTGAAACTGCTTGGTTCGCCTACAGCGTTGCCCTCCTCTTTAGCTTTCTCCAGCTTTCCCTTAATTCAATCAGAGGGGTCAGCAGCTGTTCATTGGTTGAGTACACATATCTGCATTTGACTCTTTCAGCTGCTTGTTGGGTCTTTTGGCAGGCAGTCATGATAGGTCCCTTTTTGTGGATTCCCCATAGGTTCAATAATGGTGTCAGTTCTTGGGGCCTCCCCTTGAGCTAGATCCCACTTTGGGCCTGTCACTGGATCTTGTTTTCCTCAATCTCTTCTCCATTTCCATCCCTGCATTTCTTTCAGACAGGAAGAATTATAGCTCAGAGAATTGACTGTGGAATAGCAACCCCATCCCTCAGTTGATGCCCTGTCTTTCTGCTGGAGGTGAGCTAGACAAGTTCACTCTCCCCACTGTAGGGCATTTTGTCTAGCGCCCCCCCCCCACACACACCCGCTTTGAGTCCTGAGGATTTCTCACTTCCCAGGTCTCTGGTTCATTCTAGAGTGTCCTCCCAACCTCCTTCTTCCGGAGGTCACCTGTAAATCCTCAACCAAATATTGACTATTGTTGATCTTCATTTCACATTGACTCTTTGTCCTGTTAAAAACGAAGCTACAAAATATCTATTTATCTATCAATCGATCGATCTATCAGTCTATCGTCAATCATCTATTTATCTATCATCTACCTATCATCGACTTATATGTAGTTTTGTTAGCATGCTAGTACTTTAGTGGTGGAAATGTAGAATATAAGTGTGGAAGCATGAGGACTACAATAATGGTGCTCAGAGGAGAAAAAGGTTGAGAATTAAAAAATCTGGATGTCATTAAGCACATGGTAGTTTTGGGAAGGTGTTTGACATGTGGTTTATTTTCTTTAGTTACTTGAGTATAGGAGTTTGAAACTGAAATCAATATTCAAAAACCTTCACTAGTAATTTGGTGGCTCATGGAAGTTGTTAAAAATATTAATATTTAATGTATATAATGTTAATATATATTTTTTATTAGCATGCTTCAGAGTTTAACCGACTTAATTTTAGGTCTCTAAGCTGTACTGAAGTACACATTCTTCTCTGCAGGTCCGTATTTATGTGGATGCGGTCATTAATCACATGTGTGGGGTTGGGGCTGAAGCTGGACAAAGCAGTACATGCGGAAGTTATTTCAACCCAAATAACAGGGACTTTCCTGGAGTTCCGTATTCTGGTTTCGACTTTAATGATGGGAAATGTAAAACTGGAAGTGGAGGCATTGAGAACTACAATGATGCTGCTCAGGTGAGGAAAAGATCAGAATTAAGAGAAAGTATCAGGGTCATATGCACATGAATCTTTTGGAATACCATTTGACATATGGATTAGAATCCTTATGAAATATATTACTAGGAGTTAGAAACTCAAATCAATATTCAAAAACCTTCTCCTAGTCTCTTGATGGCTCAATTAAGATGCTATTAAAAGTTTTATGTTTTATTCCTGTACCACTTAAGAGAAGGGGTAAAAGGAAAAAGAAAGGACACAGAGGGTTTTCTCAAACAACTATTAATATTATCTACTTTATCCCCCCTCATCCAGTGATTATATTAGAAAATATCCATAGTGGAATGTAAATATTCCCAGTTTTCCTAAAAAACTTTATGAAACTTACTTTCTTGTATTGGTTACTTTATTTATTTACGTTCCAAATGTTATTCCCCCTTCCCTGTTTCCTCTCTGCAAACCCCCATCCCATTACCCCTCTTTCTATGAGGGAGCTCCCCTTCCCTCCCACTCACTCCCACTTCACTATCCTAGCATTCTCCCAAGCTGGGGCATCTGAGCCTCCACAGGACCAAAGGCTTGCCCTCCTATTGATGCCAGATGAGACAATCCTCTGCTACATATGCGGCTGCAGCTATGGGTACCTCCAGGTGTACTCTTTGGTTGGTGGTTTGTTCCCTGGAAGCTCTGCTGGATTGATATTGTTGTTCTTCCTATGAGTTTGCAAACCCAAACCTGTTCAGCTGCTTCAGTCCTTCCCCGAACTTCTCTGTTGGAGCCTCCATGCTCAGTTTAATGCTTGGCTGAGAGCATCCATATCAGTATTGGTCAGGCTCTGGCAGAGGCTCTCAGGGAACAGCTATACCAGGCTTCTGTCAGCAAGCACTTCTTGGCATCAGCAATAGTGTCTGGGTTTGGTGTCTGCAGATGGGATGGATCCCTAAGTGGGGCAGTCTCTGGATGGCCTTTCTTTCAGACTCTGCTCCACTCTTTGTCCCTGCATTTCCTTTAGAAAGAAACAATCCTGGGTTAATATTCTTGAGATCGATGGGTAACCCCATCCCTCAACTGGTGGCCATGTCTAACTTCTTTATATGGTTTCGACAGGTTCTCTAAGCCAATCAGTGAATATTTGTTTAGTTGAAGGAAATCTCAGGTAACAGTTGACATTTATTTGTTGAACACAGTTTTGTTTTATTTGTCTTAACAGGTCAGAGATTGTCGTCTGTCTGGCCTTCTGGATCTTGCACTTGAGAAAGATTATGTTCGTACCAAGGTGGCTGATTACATGAACCATCTCATTGATATTGGTGTAGCAGGGTTCAGACTTGATGCTTCTAAACACATGTGGCCTGGAGACATAAAGGCAGTTTTGGACAAACTACATAATCTAAATACAAAATGGTTCTCCGAAGGAAGCAAACCTTTCATTTATCAAGAGGTAATGTAATACATATATGTACATATAAATTGACATTGTTTTATTAAACAGAAGATAGATGGAAGATTGTTTTAAATGTAATTTAATAGGTTAATGCCTGAGTGCTTTGTAAACATGCAATTTCTTTAATTACCATTTATTTAGATATTATGGACTTAATTCTTTATCAGAATAAAGGTCTAAAGGAGTGTGGAGAATTTATTTAGCCTGTGATATTATTGTGCCATTTAGTGTATATTCAGGGACCATTATGCAAAGAAATAAAATCTTAATTGCTGACTCGTCAGTATTTCTAGATTTAAATCTTGTTTTAAGTATTATGAAATGCATAAATTTTGGATAAATTGATTAACATTTCTGTGGGCAGTTTTCATGTGAAGAAGGTTAATGATGCTTGTATTTGTTTTCTTTGGAGA